>NC_074681.1:8359520-8402020 GCF_029448725.1 Salvelinus fontinalis | reverse complement strand
ATTGTAGTATTACTGTGAACTGGCCGTTGGCTGTGGATGGTGTATTGTCGTAGTATTTGTAGTAATATATTGTAGTATTACCGTGAACTGGCCGTTGGCTGTAGATGGTGTATTGTAGTAGTATTTGTAGTAATATATTGTAGTATTACCGTGAACTGGCCGTTGGCTGTAGATGGTGTATTGTAGTAGTATTTGTAGTAATATATTGTAGTATTACCGTGAACTGGCCGTTGGCTGTAGGGATATAAATGGTGTATTGTAGTAGTATTTGTAGTAATATATTGTAGTATTACCGTGAACTGGCCGTTGGCTGTGGATGGTGTATTGTAGTAGTATTTGTAGTAATATATTGTAGTATTACCGTGAACTGGCCGTTGGCTGTAGATGGTGTATTGTAGTAGTATTTGTAGTAATATATTGTAGTATTACCGTGAACTGGCCGTTGGCTGTGGATGGTGTATTGTAGTAGTATTTGTAGTAATATATTGTAGTATTACCGTGAACTGGCCGTTGGCTGTAGATGGTGTATTGTAGTAGTATTTGTAGTAATATATTGTAGTATTACCGTGAACTGGCCGTTGGCTGTAGGGATATAAATGGTGTATTGTAGTAGTATTTGTAGTAATATATTGTAGTATTACCGTGAACTGGCCGTTGGCTGTAGATGGTGTATTGTAGTAGTATTTGTAGTAATATATTGTAGTATTACCGTGAACTGGCCGTTGGCTGTAGATGGTGTATTGTAGTAGTATTTGTAGTAATATATTGTAGTATTACCGTGAACTGGCCGTTGGCTGTAAATGGTGTATTGTAGTAGTATTTGTAGTAATATATTGTAGTATTACCGTGAACTGGCCGTTGGCTGTAAATGGTGTATTGTAGTAGTATTTGTAGTAATATATTGTAGTATTACCGTGAACTGGCCGTTGGCTGTAAATGGTGTATTGTAGTAGTATTTGTAGTAATATATTGTAGTATTACCGTGAACTGGCCGTTGGCTGTAAATGGTGTATTGTAGTAGTATTTGTAGTAATATATTGTAGTATTACCGTGAACTGGCCGTTGGCTGTAAATGGTGTATTGTAGTAGTATTTGTAGTAATATATTGTAGTATTACCGTGAACTGGCCGTTGGCTGTAGGGATATAAATGGTGTATTGTAGTAGTATTTGTAGTAATATATTGTAGTATTACCGTGAACTGGCCGTTGGCTGTAAATGGTGTATTGTAGTAGTATTTGTAGTAATATATTGTAGTATTACCGTGAACTGGCCGTTGGCTGTAAATGGTGTATTGTAGTAGTATTTGTAGTAATATATTGTAGTATTACCGTGAACTGGCCGTTGGCTGTAAATGGTGTATTGTAGTAGTATTTGTAGTAATATATTGTAGTATTACCGTGAACTGGCCGTTGGCTGTAAATGGTGTATTGTAGTAGTATTTGTAGTAATATATTGTAGTATTACCGTGAACTGGCCGTTGGCTGTAAATGGTGTATTGTAGTAGTATTTGTAGTAATATATTGTAGTATTACCGTGAACTGGCCGTTGGCTGTAAATGGTGTATTGTAGTAGTATTTGTAGTAATATATTGTAGTATTACCGTGAACTGGCCGTTGGCTGTAGGGATGTAAATGGTGTATTGTTTCTCGGAGGCAGCGTCTACATTGACAGGGCTGGCCTCTCCGTTCTTCCTCAGTTCCTCCAGGGCCAGACGCACAGCCAGGTACTTAGACAGGTGGTCGACTGTGGCGTTACCCGACGTCTTGATGTACCTGGGAACAAACTCAACACTACCACACACACACACACACACACACACACACACACACACACAGTGTTACTTAATGTCTTCAGCCAGGGACCTTGTACCAGAGACTAAATAACACACACGTAGCCCCTCACACACACACACGTAGCCCCTCACACACACACACGTAGCCTCACACACACACACGTAGCCCCTCACACACACACACACGTAGCCCCTCACACACACACACACACACGTAGCCCCTCACACACACACACACACACGTAGCCCCTCACACACACACACGTAGCCCCTCACACACACACACGTAGCCCCTCACACACACACACACACACGTAGCCCCTCACACACACACGTAGCCCCTCACACACACACGTAGCCCCTCACACACACACACACACACGTAGCCCCTCACACACACACACGTAGCCCCTCACACACACACACACACACACGTAGCCCCTCACACACACACACACACACACGTAGCCCCTCACACACACACACACACACGTAGCCCCTCACACACACACACACACACGTAGCCCCTCACACACACACACACACACGTAGCCCCTCACACACACACACACACACGTAGCCCCTCACACACACACACACACACGTAGCCCCTCACACACACGTAGCCCCTCACACATACACACACACACGTAGCCCCTCACACATACACACACACACGTAGCCCCTCACACACACACACACACACACACACGTAGCCCCTCACACACACACACACGTAGCCCCTCACACACACACACACGTAGCCCCTCACACACACACACACACACACACGTAGCCCCTCACACACACACACACACGTAGCCCCTCACACACACACACACGTAGCCCCTCACACACACACACACGTAGCCCCTCACACACACACACACGTAGCCCCTCACACACACACACACGTAGCCCCTCACACACACACACACGTAGCCCCTCACACACACACACACGTAGCCCCTCACACACACACACACGTAGCCCCTCACACACACACACACGTAGCCCCTCACACACACACACACGTAGCCCCTCACACACACACACACACACGTAGCCCCTCACACACACACACACACACGTAGCCCCTCACACACACACACACACGTAGCCCCTCACACACACACACACACACACACGTAGCCCCTCACACACACACACACGTAGCCCCTCACACACACACACACGTAGCCCCTCACACACACACACACGTAGCCCCTCACACACACACACACGTAGCCCCTCACACACACACACACACGTAGCCCCTCACACACACACACACACGTAGCCCCTCACACACACACACACACACACGTAGCCCCTCACACACACACACACACACACGTAGCCCCTCACACACACACACACACGTAGCCCCTCACACACACACACACACACGTAGCCCCTCACACACACACACGTAGCCCCTCACACACACACACGTAGCCCCTCACACACACACACGTAGCCCCTCACACACACACACACGTAGCCTCACACACACACACACGTAGCCCCTCACACACACACACACGTAGCTCCTCACACACACACACACGTAGCCCCTCACACACACACACACGTAGCCCCTCACACACACACACACGTAGCCCCTCACACACACACACACGTAGCCCCTCACACACACACACACGTAGCCCCTCACACACACACACACGTAGCCCCTCACACACACACACGTAGCCCCTCACACACACACACACACGTAGCCACACACACACGTAGCCCCACACACACACACACACACACACACACACACACGTAGCCCCTCACACACACACACACACACACACGTAGCCCCTCACACACACACACACACACGTAGCCCCTCACACACACACACACACACACACACACACACACACGTAGCCCCTCACACACACACACGTAGCCCCTCCCACACACACACACACACGTAGCCCCTCCCACACACACACACACACGTAGCCCCTCCCACACACACACACGTTAACCCCTCCCACAAACACACACGTTAACCCCTCCCACACACACACACACACACGTTAACCCCTCCCACACACACACACGTTAGCCCCTCACACACACACACACACACGTTAGCCCCTCACACACACACACACACACGTTAGCCCCTCACACACACACACACACGTTAGCCCCTCACACACACACACGTTAGCCCCTCACACACACACACACACACGTTAACCCCTCCCTCCCACACGTCAACCCCTCCCTCCCACACGTCAACCCCTCCCTCCCACACGTCAACCCCTCCCTCCCACACGTCAACCCCTCCCTCCCACACGTCAACCCCTCCCTCCCACACGTTAACCCCTCCCTCCCACACGTTAACCCCTCCCTCCCACACGTTAACCCCTCCCTCCCACACGTTAACCCCTCCCTCCCACACGTTAACCCCTCCCTCCCACACGTTAACCCCTCCCTCCCACACGTTAACCCCTCCCTCCCACACGTTAACCCCTCCCTCCCACACGTTAACCCCTCCCTCCCACACGTTAACCCCTCCCTCCCACACGTTAACCCCTCCCTCCCACACGTTAACCCCTCCCTCCCACACGTTAACCCCTCCCTCCCCGACGTTAACCCCTCCCTCCCACACGTTAACCCCTCCCTCCCACACGTTAACCCCTCCCTCCCACACGTTAACCCCTCCCTCCCACACGTTAACCCCTCCCTCCCACACGTTAACCCCTCCCTCCCACACGTTAACCCCTCCCTCCCACACGTTAACCCCTCCCTCCCACACGTTAACCCCTCCCTCCCACACGTTAACCCCTCCCTCCCACACGTTAACCCCTCCCTCCCACACGTTAACCCCTCCCTCCCACACGTTAACCCCTCCCTCCCACACGTTAACCCCTCCCTCCCACACGTTAACCCCTCCCTCCCACACGTTAACCCCTCCCACAAAGCCACCTGGTCTGCACGGTGTCGCCCTTGTCCATGAGCGTAGGATGAGGACAGAACACCAGTTCTATCTCGCTGGCTCCGTCCACGGCCGCGTCTCCTCCTCCTCCGTTCTCTGTAGCGTTGTCCATGTCCAGACCAGAGTCATCTGACGTCTTGGTACGCTTGATGCTCGGCCCCGCCTCCTGCTTTACATTTGTTGGGGGAAAGAGTCGCTGAGTCCAACCCAGGGGATAACATGTTACAGCAAGAAGACGGGAGAATGTTCCTGCTCTAATGTGTCCCCGCTCTAATGTGTCCCCGCTCTAATGTGTCCCCGCTCTAATGTGTGCCCGCTCTAATGTGTGCCCGCTCTAATGTGTGCCCGCTCTAATGTGTCCCCGCTCTAATGTGTCCCCGCTCTAATGTGTCCCCGCTCTAATGTGTCCCCGCTCTAATGTGTCCCCGCTCTAATGTGTCCCCGCTCTAATGTGTCCCCGCTCTAATGTGTCCCCGCTCTAATGTGTCCCCGCTCTAATGTGTCCCCGCTCTAATGTGTTCCCGCTGGTATTGTTCCTGCTGTAATGTGTTCCCGCTCTAATGTGTTCCCGCTGGTATTGTTCCTGCTGTAATGTGTTCCTACTGTAATGTGCTCCTGCTCTAATGTGTCCCTGCTCTAATGTGTCCCCGCTCTAATGTGTTCCTGCTGGTATTGTTCCTGCTGTAATGTGTTCCCGCTCTAATGTGTTCCCGCTGGTATTGTTCCTGCTGTAATGTGTTCCTACTGTAATGTGCTCCTGCTCTAATGTGTCCCTGCTCTAATGTGTCCCTGCTCTAATGTGTCCCCGCTCTAATGTGTCCCCGCTCTAATGTGTCCCCGCTCTAATGTGTCCCCGCTCTAATGTGTTCCTGCTGGTATTGTTCCTGCTGTAATGTGTTCCCGCTCTAATGTGTTCCCGCTGGTATTGTTCCTGCTGTAATGTGTTCCTACTCTAATGTGTCCCCGCTCTAATGTGTCCCCGCTCTAATGTGTCCCCGCTCTAATGTGTCCCCGCTCTAATGTGTCCCCGCTGTAATGTGTCCCCGCTCTAATGTGTTCCCGCTCTAATGTGTCCCCGCTCTAATGTGTCCCCGCTCTAATGTGTCCCCGCTCTAATGTGTCCCCGCTCTAATGTGTCCCCGCTCTAATGTGCTCCCGCTCTAATGTGTCCCTGCTCTAATGTGTCCCTGCTCTAATGTGTCCCTGCTCTAATGTGTCCCTGCTCTAATGTGTTCCCGCTCTAATGTGTTCCTGCTGGTATTGTTCCTGCTGTAATGTGTTCCCGCTCTAATGTGTTCCCGCTGGTATTGTTCCTGCTGTAATGTGTTCCTACTCTAATGTGTCCCCGCTCTAATGTGTCCCCGCTCTAATGTGTTCCTGCTCTAATGTGTCCCCGCTCTAATGTGTCCCCGCTCTAATGTGTCCCCGCTCTAATGTGTCCCCGCTCTAATGTGTCCCCGCTCTAATGTGTTCCCGCTCTAATGTGTTCCCGCTCTAATGTGTTCCCGCTCTAATGTGTTCCTGCTCTAATGTGTTCCTGCTCTAATGTGTTCCTGCTCTAATGCGTTCCCGCTGTAATGTTCCTGCTAGTATTGATCTTTACTCAACAAAATGTATGTTTGTATGCATGCTTTTATAGCCTCATAATAACATGGTACATTACATTACACGCTACCCTTCCCATGTCATACACGTCTCGTACAGCCACATATATATCCTACCCTTACACATTACGTCAGTGGCGTGCTGACACGGCTCAACTTTACTGATTGCCGTTTAGGTATTTGATAGACGTGATTAGGGGTGAGAAGAAGAAGAAAACAGCTCCTTTAAATCAAAAGTCCCAGGGTCAAGAAGTCCTGGTTGGATGATTCAGGATTTCCAGAATTTTACAACCGGGATTTCTGATAAACCTGGGAATTTACCAAAATGTTGCAACCCTACGCGGGAGTGAAGGTGTCCCTGTACCTGGTTAGAGTGGACGGAGGCGTTGCTGCAGTGGGAGGAGTCGCCGTTGTCCTCCACCCCACTCCCGTTCTCCAGCTGATGCTTCTTCCCTCGCTGCAGCCTGAAGGGAGGTGGGGACACCCAGTGGTGGGAGGAGGGAAGAGCAGAGAGGATTTCAATTCCATTGGATAAAAGTAACATTCAATTGGACCATTGTTCCGGGAAACATATTCTGTACCATAGGGTCAGTTTATGTTGGTGAGGAGCAGTACAGTCGTGGTCTGTATCTTGAGGCCCTCCTCGATGCTGTGAGACAGGGGTTAGGGGTTAAAGGTCAGGGTACAGTACCTGTTCATGTCCTGTAATCCTGAGGCCCTCCTCGATGCTGTGAGACAGGGGTTAGGGGTTAAAGGTCAGGGTACAGTACCTGTTCATGTCCTGTAATCCTGAGGCCCTCCTCGATGCTGTGAGACAGGGGTTAGGGGTTAAAGGTCAGGGTACAGTACCTGTTCTTGGCCTGTATCTTGAGGCCCTCCTCGATGCTGTGGGACAGGGGTTAGGGGTTAAAGGTCAGGGTACAGTACCTGTTCATGGCCTGTATCTTGAGGCCCTCCTCGATGCTGTGAGACAGGGGTTAGGGGTTAAAGGTCAGGGTACAGTACCTGTTCATGGCCTGTATCTTGAGGCCCTCCTCGATGCTGTGAGACAGGGGTTAGGGGTTAAAGGTCAGGGTACAGTACCTGTTCATGGCCTGTATCTTGAGGCCCTCCTCGATGCTGTGGGACAGGGGTTAGGGGTTAAAGGTCAGGGTACAGTACCTGTTCATGGCCTGTATCTTGAGGCCCTCCTCGATGCTGTGAGACAGGGGTTAAAGGTCAGGGTACAGTACCTGTTCATGGCCTGTATCTTGAGGCCCTCCTCGATGCTGTGAGACAGGGGTTAAAGGTCAGGGTACCTGTTCATGGCCTGTATCTTGAGGCCCTCCTCGATGCTGTGGGACAGGGGTTAGGGGTTAAAGGTCAGGGTACAGTACCTGTTCATGGCCTGTATCTTGAGGCCCTCCTCGATGCTGTGGGACAGGGCCTGCTGGTTGTTGTGTTTGGAGATGCGGGCCAGAACCCTCTCCTGGTGGGCCTCGTACTCGTCTCTGCTCGGGTAGATCTTACTGATGAGGGCGTCGAAGTTAGGGTCCGGCCGCAGGGACCGCTTAGACACCAGCTTCTTCCTGCACGTAGGGCATTCCTTGTTGCTAGGGGGAACAGACCGAGTTAGACCGAGCGAGATCCTTCACCAGGCAGGTCAATAAAATAACTCATCCTTATTTACAATGAGAGCCTGACCACCTCGTTACACAGGACATTAACCCTGTGGCGGTGACGTCCTGTGAAACTAAGTTATCTGCAGTCAATCAGGACTTTGATTAAAAACACACAGACATGGTAATCAGTGTCTGAGACCAAACTAATAGATTAGTGTCAACGGTGGTCAAACCGAGTGTGAACATGGTTAGGGTAGGCTACATAACAAATCTATATCAGAACCTTTACCCTGATCTGAATGCAATGATGATGCAGTCAGCACAAGACTAGTTAGAGGTAGGTGGGTTACTTTAGGTCAGGCTAGGAGAGGTTACTTTAGGTCAGGCTAGGGTTAGGGTAGGTTGGGTTACTTTAGGTCAGGCTAGGGTTAGGGTAGGTTGGGTTACTTTAGGTCAGGCTAGGAGAGGTTACTTTAGGTCAGGCTAGGGTTAGGGTAGGTTGGGTTACTTTAGGTCAGGCTAGGGTTAGGGTAGGTTGGGTTACTTTAGGTCAGGCTAGGAGAGGTTACTTTAGGTCAGGCTAGGGTTAGGGTAGGTTGGGTTACTTTAGGTCAGGCTAGGAGAGGTTACTTTAGGTCAGGCTAGGGTTAGGGTAGGTTGGGTTACTTTAGGTCAGGCTAGGGTTAGGGTAGGTTGGGTTACTTTAGGTCAGGCTAGGGTTAGGGTAGGTTGGGTTACTTTAGGTCAGGCTAGGAGAGGTTACTTTAGGTCAGGCTAGGAGAGGTTACTTTAGGCCAGGCTAGGAGAGGTTACTTTAGGCCAGGCTAGGAGAGGTTACTTTAGGTCAGGCTAGGGTTAGGGTAGGTTGGGTTACTTTAGGTCAGGCTAGGGTTAGGGTAGGTTGGGTTACTTTAGGTCAGGCTAGGAGAGGTTACTTTAGGTCAGGCTAGGGTTAGGGTAGGTTGGGTTACTTTAGGTCAGGCTAGGGTTAGGGTAGGTTGGGTTACTTTAGGTCAGGCTAGGGTTAGGGTAGGTTGGGTTACTTTAGGTCAGGCTAGGAGAGGTTACTTTAGGTCAGGCTAGGAGAGGTTACTTTAGGCCAGGCTAGGAGAGGTTACTTTAGGCCAGGCTAGGAGAGGTTACTTTAGGCCAGGCTGGGAGAGGTTACTTTAGGCCAGGCTAGGAGAGGTTACTTTAGGTCAGGCTAGGAGAGGTTACTTTAGGTCAGGCTAGGGTTAGGGTAGGTTGGGTTACTTTAGGTCAGGCTAGGGTTAGGGTAGATTGGGTTACTTTAGGGTAGGTTGGGTTACTTTAGGTCAAGCTAGGGTTAGGGTAGGTTGGGTTACTTTAGGTCAAGCTAGGGTTAGGGTAGGTTGGGTTACTTTAGGGTGGGTAGGTTACTTTAGGGTAGGTTGGGTTACTTTAGGGTAGGTTACTTTAGGTTAGGTTACTTTAGGTTAGGTTACTTTAGGTTAGGTTACTTTAGGGTAGGTTAGGTTACTTTAGGGTAGGTTAGGTTACTTTAGGGTAGGTTGGGTTACTTTAGGGTAGGTTGGGTTACTTTAGGGTAGGTTGGGTTACTTTAGGGTAGGTTGGGTTAATTACATTTACATTTAAGTCATTTAGCAGACGCTCTTATCCAGAGCGACTTACAAATTGGTGCATTCACCTTATTTTACCTACTTTAGGGTAGGTTAGGTTACTTTAGGGTAGGGTTCTTTAGGTTAGGTTACTTTAGGGTAGGTTAGGTTAGGTTACTTTAGGGTAGGGTTCTTTAGGTTAGGTTACTTTAGGGTAGGTTAGGTTAGGTTACTTTAGGTTAGGTTACTTTAGGTTAGGTTACTTTAGGTTAGGTTAGGTTAGGTTACTTTAGGTTAGGTTAGGTTAGGTTACTTTAGGGTAGGTTACTTTAGGGTAGGTTACTTTAGGGTAGGGTAGGTTACTTTAGGGTAGGTTACTTTAGGGTAGGTTACTTTAGGGTAGGTTACTTTAGGGTAGGTTACTTTAGGGTAGGTTACTTTAGGGTAGGTTACTTTAGGGTAGGTTACTTTAGGGTAGGTTACTTTAGGGTAGGTTACTTTAGGGTAGGTTACTTTAGGTTAGGTTAGGTTACTTTAGGTTAGGTTAGGTTACTTTAGGTTAGGTTACTTTAGGTTAGGTTACTTTAGGTTAGGTTACTTTAGGTTAGGTTACTTTAGGTTAGGTTACTTTAGGTTAGGTTACTTTAGGTTAGGTTACTTTAGGGTTGGGTTACTTTAGGTTAGGTTACTTTAGGGTAGGTTAGGTTAGTTTAGGTTAGGTTAGGTTACTTTAGGTTAGGTTAGGTTACTTTAGGTTAGGTTACTTTAGGGTAGGTTACTTTAGGGTAGGTTACTTTAGGGTAGGTTACTTTAGGGTAGGTTACTTTAGGGTAGGTTACTTTAGGGTAGGTTACTTTAGGGTAGGTTACTTTAGGGTACATACCCTGATCTGAGGGCGGTGATGATGCAGTCGGCACAGAAACGATGCAGACATTCCTTGGTTGTCATGGTGTTCTTCAGCATGTCCAGACAGATGGGACACATCAGCTCACTGTGGAGGCTCCTGGGAGACACCGCGATCTCCAGGCCATCTGTGATGGCCTCCTACAGGGGACACAAACAGATGAAAACATATGCCTAACTCTGGTCCTATATATTGTATACCCTATACAGCCTACTGTACAGGGGGAGGAGTACTCAGACCCTTTGACTTTTTCCACATTATTCTAAAACGTATTTAATTTGGTTTTTTTCCCTCTCATCAATCTACACACAATACTTCATACTGACAAAGCAAAAACAGGTTTGAATTTTTTGCTAATGTATAAAAATAAATAAAAATCACATAAATATTCAGATCCTTTACTAAGGACTTTGTTGAAGCACCTTTGGCAGTGATTACAGCATCAAGGCTTCTTGGGTAAGACGCTACAAGCTTGGCACACCTGTATTTGGGGAGTTTCTCCCATTCTTCTCTGCAGATCCTCTCAAGCTCTGTCAGGTTGGATGGGGAGCGTCGCTGCACAGCTATTTTCAGGTCTCTCCAGAGATGTTCGATCGGGTTCAAGTCCAGGCTCTGGCTGGCTGACTCAAGGACATTCAGAGACTTGTCCCGAAGCCACTCCTGCGTTGTCTTGGCTGTGTGCTTAGGGTCGTTGTCCTGTTGGAAGGCGAACCTTCGCCCCAGTTTGAGGTCCTGAGCAGGTTTTCATCAAGGATCTCTCTGTATTTTGCTCCGTTCATCTTTCCCTCGATCCTGACTAGTCTCCCAGTCCCTGACGCTGAAAAACATCCCCACAGCTTGATGCTGCCACCACCATGCTTCACCGTAGGGATGGTGCCAGGTTTCCTCCAGACGTGACGCTTGGCAATCATGCCAAAGAGTTCAATCTTGGTTTCATCAAACCAAAGAATCTTGTTTCTCATGGTCAAAGTCTTTTAGGTGCCTTTTGGCTAACTGTCGTGCCTTTTACTGAGGAGTGGCTTCTGTCTGGCCACTCTACCATAAAGGCCTGATTGGTGGAGTGCTGCAGAGATGGTTGTCCTTCTGGAAGGTTCTCCCATCTCCACAGAGGAACTCTGGAGCTCTGTCAGAGTGACCATCGGGTTCTTGGTCACCTCCCTGACCAAGGCCCTTCTCCCCCGATTGCTCAGGTTGGCCGGGCGGCCAGCTCTAGGAAGAGTCTTGGTGGTTCCAAACTTCTTCCATTTAATAATGTTGTGTTCTTGGGGACCTTCAATGCTGCAGACATTTTTTGGTACCCTTCCCCAGATCTGTGCCTCGACACAATCCTGTCTCAGAGCTCTACGGACAATTCCTTTGACCTCATGGCTTGGTTTCTGCCAAGCCATGTACTGTCAACTTGTGGACCTTTATATAGACAGGTGTGTGCCTTTCCAAATCACGGCCAATCAATTGAATTTACCACAGGTGGACTCCAATCAAGTTGTAGAAACATCTCAAGGATGATCAATGGAAACAGGATGCACCTGAGCTCAATTTCCAGTCTCATAGTAAAGGGTCTAAGGCATTTCTGTTTTTTTATTCAACAAAAATGTTTTTTTTTTTTTTAAATAACTTTTAGTCATTCTGGGGTATTGTGATGTCATTCTGGGGTATTGTGATGTCATTATGGGGTATTGTGCGTAGATTGATGAGGAAAATGTTTTAATTAATCCATTTTAGAATAAAGGCTGTAACGTAACAAACGTTTTATTTCACTAAAAAGACGATTCACACAGAAGTTCATGTTGGAAACAGTGAATATGAAGCATTTAACGGTTCTCGGTTAACGTAAAGTCTTCAGAACTCTGTTTTACAAAGGAATCAATGAGGAGCCTTCCTGTAATATATGAACTGATTGGCTAGCCTATGCTGTGATCAATACCGTATATTATAAACTGGGTGGTTCGAGCCCTGAATGCTGATTGGCTGAAACCGTCTCAAATACCATGGTTATGACAAAACACTACGTTGGTAACCAGTTTATAATAGCTATAAAGCACCTCAGGGGTTAGTGGTATATGGTCAATATACCACGGCTAAGGGCTGTATGCATGCACTCCGCGTTGTGTCGTGCCCTAGTACAGCCCTTAGCCGTGGTATATTGGCCATATACCATATACCTCCTCAGACCTTATAGCTTAAATAGAGCTGCTCCCCTCCTCACAGAAGTCCAATCCAAGGCCATTACTGTGCTTCCATTGTTGCTTCGCTACCACATCCACCTTTATCTGCCTGCAATTAACACGCATTACCATTTCTCCCGACACGCCTCTGTTTCATGCACTGTTTCAGCCACTCAGAAAAGAGCTGCCAAAACTATCGTCAAAAAGTCATAGGAGGCACACTCTACAATATCAGACGGCTCCGTCTCCACTCTTAGCTACAGAGAGGTGTTTGAACTAGGGCTAAGTCTAACGCAGCTAGTGATGGTGTTCGGTGTCTGCAGCCATGTCAGGACATATACAAACCCTGATCTGTGAAACACTCAAATCTACGTAATGAAACTTTTAAAACTAAAAGTTAAAAGCAACCCTACCTGTGGAGTCCTCTGTAGCTCAGAGACAGAGAGGTGTTACAGTAAATGTGCTCCCCTACCTGTGGAGTCCTCTGTAGCTCAGAGACAGAGAGGTGTTACAGTAAATGTGCTCCCCTACCTGTGGAGTCCTTTGTAGCTCATACAGACTGAGTTCCCATGTCTTACTGAGGGGTTGCACCCCATTCGTCTGCACTGCCTGCGTCATACTCCCAACCTGGAATAAAAAACATTAGCACCATTAAAATGGACCAAACACACAGCCATCTCTGACCCACACAGTTTACTTTTGGTCAGCACCAAAGAATATATAGAGTTGATGTACCATGGCTTTCAGCCAATGGTACATCAGACCGTATACCATGGGTATGACAAATCATTTAATTTTTTTACTGTTCTAGTTACGTTAGTAACCCATTTATAACAGCAAAAAAGCCACATCAGAGGTTTGTGGAACAGTTGAAGTCGGGAAGTTTACATACACTTAGGTTGGAGAAATTAAAACTAGTTTTTCAACCATTCCGCACATTTCTTGTTAACAAACTATAGTTTTGGCAAGTCGGTTAGGACATCTACTTTGTGCACGACACAAGTAATTTTTTCCAACTGTTTACAGACAGATTATTTCACTTATAATTCACTGTGTGACAAATCCAGAGAAGCACTATAGGTAGATCAATCCAATAGCTTGCTAGGTCGATGTTTTACTTTACCAGGTAAATTGACTGAGGACACATTGTCAGCAACGACCTGGGGAATAGTTACAGGGGAGAGGAGGGGGATGAACGAGCCAATTGGAAGCTGAGGATGATTAGGTGGCCATGATGGTATCAGGGCCAGATTGGAAATTTAGCCAGGACAAAAAAATTATTCTGATTGGCAGTGCCTGGCTCCCAAATTGGTGGGCATATGCCCTCCCAGGCCCATCAATGGCTGTGTCCCTCCCCGAGTCATGTGAAATCCATAGATTAGGGACTAATTCGTTTATTACACTTGACTGATTTCCTTATATGGACTGTAACTCAGTAAAATCTCTGAAATGGTTGCGTTTATATTTTTGTACAGTATAGATAGCTAGGTTGATAAATCCGATACATAGCTAGGTAGATAAATGAATACTGTAGCTACATCATCAGGGAACAACTGGAAAACAGAAATAACCTCAACATGGTAATAGTTGTCAAATCAATCTGATGGTTTTTCAGGTTACTACCGTAGGATTCGTGTTTTTTGCCTCCAAAGCACATGAATTAGCTAGCTACCCTGAGTAACGTTACATTCATACCAATGTCAATGAATACTGAACTCTATTTTGGGAGGCAACTGGCAAACATTTTTTATATTTTTTTATATTTCCAGTTTCATGTCCCAGACATTGAAACGACATCACATTATTAACTAACGTTAGTTAGCACCGTTTTATCAGAGCTAGCCAGTTGGCTAACACTCATTCGTCTTTGTGTAGGATTCTGGCTGCGTGCTACAGATGTGCGCATACTGAATCGACTGGATAAAATCTGCTTTTGCTTTTACATGCTCAATTGTAATCGTATTTAGAAATAATGTGTAGGTGCATAAAGATAAAACGCGTTATATGCATATCATTCTGCAATGTCACTGGAAAAAAACAGAAAGAGAGGCTCGCTAGCTAGCTAGATTGCTAACGTTAGAGCTGTGACGAAGCCTCACGACCAATCAACGATGCACTAATATAGAAGCAATATATTCTTCAATGTACATTTAGACGGTCAACCAATGTTTTATCGTTACTGTATGAGTCTAGCTGGAAAAACAATCAAATATTACCAAAACGTGTTTGTTTATGTACTTACGTGTTGTGGATACAGACGAACCAGACTAGTATTCTGCCAGCAGCACAAACATTGACGTCACTTTGTATGGTAATGAAGAATCATTCAAAATAAAAGCCCGTATTTCAAAACACATAAATGTGGATAACTATTTCAAAATACATTACATTTTAATCAATGTCCATTTGTATTGTGCGTGTAAGCAAATGCAAGAAGGACTTAATGGAAATAATTACAAATATGCTTCAGAAGATTTTTTTTTTTTTTTTTTAACCCCTATTGAAAAATACAATGTCCAGATTGGTATGTTCACAACATTAGACTGCAGAGAAAAAAACTTTTATTTATTTTTTATTTCACCTTTATTTAGCCAGGTAGGCTAGTTGAGAACAAGTTCTGATGTCCAACTGCGACCTGGCCAAGATAAAGCAAATGTACATTTAGACGTCAAATAGAGGTAAAAGTGGGGTAGAAAAGACTCAGTGGGGTCTATAGCATCTATCAGTGGAGGGAGTTCATATAAATGGCTGGAATTGAGTCAGTGGAGTGGTATCCGACCGCAAGGCACTACAGAGAGTAGTGAGTACGGCCCAGTACATCACTGGGGCCAAGCTTCCTGCCATCCAGGACCTCTATACCAGGCAGTGTCAGAGGAAGGCCCTAAAAATTGTTAAAGACTCCAGCCACCTTAGTCATAGAGTGTTCTCTCTGCTACTGCACTGCAAGTGGTACCGGAGCGCCAAGTCTAGGTCCAAAAGGCTTCTTAAGAGCTTCTACCCAAAAGCCATAAGACTGCTGAACAGCTAATCAAATGGCAACCCGGACTATGTTAGTTTATGCTGCTACTCTCCGTCTACTCTCCGCTACTCTCCGTTTATAATCACTTTACCTCTACCTACATGTATATATTACCTCAATTACCTTGACTAACTTGTGCCCCCGCACATTGACTCTGTACCGGTACCCCCTGTATATAGCCTCCACATTGACTCTGTACCGGTACCCCCTGTATATAACCTCCACATTGACTCTGTACCGGTACCCCCTGTATATAGCCTCCACATGGACTGTGTACTGGTACCCCCTGTATATAGCCTCCACATTGACTCTGTACCGTAACACCCTGTATATAGCCTCCACATGGACTCTGTACCGGTACCCCCTGTATATAGCCTCCACATTGACTCTGGACCGGTACCCCTTGTATATAGCCTCCACATTGACTCTGTACCGGTACCCCCTGTATATAGCCTCCACATTGACTCTGTACCGGTACCCCCTGTATATAACCTCCACATTGACTCTGTACCGGTACCACCCTGTATATAGCCTCCACATGGACTGTGTACTGGTACCCCCTGTATATAGCCTCCACATTGACTCTGTACTGGTACCTCCTGTATATAGCCTCCACATTGACTCTGTACCGGTACACCCTGTATATAGCCTCCACATTGACTCTGTACCAGTACCCCCTGTATATAGCCTCCACATTGACTCTGTATCGGTACCCCCTGTATATAGCCTCCACATTGACTCTGTACCGGTACCCCCTGTATATAGCCTCCGCATTGACTCTGTACCGGTACTTCCTGTATATAGCCTCCACATTGACTCTGTACCGTAATACCCTGTATATAGCCTCCACATTGACTCTGTACCGGTACCCCCTGTATATAGCCTCCACATTGACTCAGTACCGGTACCCCCTGTATATAGCCTCCACATTGACTCTGTACCGGTACACCCTGTATAGAGCCTCCATATTGACTCGGTACCGTAACACCCTGTATATAGCCTCCACATTGACTCTGTACCGGTACCCCCTGTATATAACCTCCACATTGACTCTGTACCGTAATACTCTGTATATAGCCTCCACATTGACTCTGTACCGTAACACCCTGTACATAGCCTCCGCATTGACTCTGTACCGTAACACCCTGTATATAGCCTCCACATTGACTCTGTACCGTAACACCCTGTTTATAGCCTCCTCATTGACTCTGTACCGGTACCCCCTGTATATAGCCTCCACATTGACTCTGTACCAGTACACCCTGTATATAGCCTCCACATTGACTCTGTACCACTTGTATATCAAATCAAGTCTTATTGGTCATATACATGTTTAGCAGATGTTAATGCTTGTAGCGAATATACCTATTGTTATTTTACTGCTGCTCTTTAGTTATTATTATTTTTATCATCTATTTTTTACTTAACACTTATTTTTCTTAAAACTGCATTGTAGGTTAAGGGCTTGTAAGTAATCATTTCACTGTGAGGTCTACACCTGTTGTATTCAGCATTTCACTGTGAGGTCTACTACACCTGTTGTATTCAACATTTCACTGTGAGGTCTACTACACCTGTTGTATTCAGCATTTCACTGTAAGGTCTACTACACCTGTTGTATTCAGCATTTCACTGTGAGGTCTACTACACCTGTTGTATTCAGCATTTCACTGTGAGGTCTACTACACCTGTTGTGTTCAGCATTTCACTGTGAGGTCTGCTACACCTGTTGTATTCAGCATTTCACTGTAAGGTCTACTACACCTGTTGTATTCAGCATTTCACTGTGAGGTCTACTACACCTGTTGTGTTCAGCATTTCACTGTAAGGTCTACTACACCTGTTGTATTCAGCATTTCACTGTGAGGTCTACTACACATGTTGTATTCAGCATTTCACTGTAAGGTCTACTACACCTGTTGTATTCAGCATTTCACTGTGAGGTCTACTACACCTGTTGTATTCAGCATTTCACTGTAAGGTCTACTACACCTGTTGTATTCAGCATTTCACTGTGAGGTCTACTACACCTGTTGTATTCAGCATTTCACTGTGAGGTCTACTACACCTGTTGTATTCAGCATTTCACTGTGAGGTCTACTACACCTGTTGTATTCAGCATTTCACTGTGAGGTCTACTACACCTGTTGTGTTCAGCACTTCACTGTGAGGTCTACTACACCTGTTGTATTCAGAATTTCACTGTGAGGTCTACTACACCTGTTGTATTCAGCATTTCACTGTAAGGTCTACTACACCTGTTGTATTCAGCATTTCACTGTGAGGTCTACTACACCTGTTGTATTCAGCATTTCACTGTGAGGTCTACTACACCTGTTGTATTCAGCATTTCACTGTGAGGTCTACTACACCTGCTGTATTCAGCATTTCACTGTAAGGTCTACTACACCTGTTCTATTCAGCATTTCACTGTGAGGTCTACTACACCTGTTGTATTCAGCATTTCACTGTGAGGTCTACTACACCTGTTGTATTCAGCATTTCACTGTGAGGTCTACTACACCTGTTGTATTCAGCATTTCACTGTGAGGTCTACTACACCTGTTGTATTCAGCATTTCACTGTGAGGTCTACTACACCTGTTGTATTCGGCATTTCACTGTGAGGTCTACTACACCTGTTGTATTCGGCATTTCACTGTGAGGTCTACTACACTTGTTGTATTCGGCATTTCACTGTGAGGTCTACTACACTTGTTGTATTCGGCATTTCACTCTAAGGTCTACACCTGTTGTATTCGGCATTTCACTCTAAGGTCTACTACACCTGTTGTATTCAGCATTTCACTGTGAGGTCTACTACACCTGTTGTATTCAGCATTTCACTGTGAGGTCTACTACACCTGCTGTATTCAGCATTTCACTGTAAGGTCTACTACACCTGTTGTATTCAGCATTTCACTGTAAGGTCTACTACACCTGTTGTATTCAGCATTTCACTGTGAGGTCTACACCTGTTGTATTCAGCATTTCACTGTGAGGTCTACTACACCTGTTGTATTCAGCATTTCACTGTGAGGTCTACTACACCTGTTGTATTCAGCATTTCACTGTAAGGTCTACCTACACCTGTTGTATTCAGCATTTCACTGTGAGGTCTACTACACCTGTTGTATTCAGCATTTCACTGTGAGGTCTACTACACCTGTTGTATTCAGCATTTCACTGTGAGGTCTACTACACCTGTTGTATTCAGCATTTCACTGTAAGGTCTACTACACCTGTTGTATTCAGCATTTCACTGTGAGGTCTACTACACCTGTTGTATTCAGCAGTTCACTGTGAGGTCTACTACACCTGTTGTATTCAGCATTTCACTGTGAGGTCTACTACACCTGTTGTATTCAGCATTTCACTGTGAGGTCTACTACACCTGTTGTATTCAGCATTTCACTGTGAGGTCTACTACACCTGTTGTATTCAGCATTTCACTGTAAGCTCTACACCTGTTGTATTCAGCATTTCACTGTGAGGTCTACTACACCTGTTGTATTCAGCATTTCACTGTGAGGTCTACTACACCTGTTGTATTCAGCATTTCACTGTGAGGTCTACTACACCTGTTGTATTCAGCATTTCACTGTGAGGTCTACTACACCTGTTGTATTCGGCATTTCACTGTGAGGTCTACTACACCTGTTGTATTCGGCATTTCACTGTGAGGTCTACTACACTTGTTGTATTCGGCATTTCACTGTGAGGTCTACTACACTTGTTGTATTCGGCATTTCACTCTAAGGTCTACACCTGTTGTATTCGGCATTTCACTCTAAGGTCTACTACACCTGTTGTATTCAGCATTTCACTGTGAGGTCTACTACACCTGTTGTATTCAGCATTTCACTGTGAGGTCTACTACACCTGCTGTATTCAGCATTTCACTGTAAGGTCTACTACACCTGTTGTATTCAGCATTTCACTGTAAGGTCTACTACACCTGTTGTATTCAGCATTTCACTGTGAGGTCTACACCTGTTGTATTCAGCATTTCACTGTGAGGTCTACTACACCTGTTGTATTCAGCATTTCACTGTGAGGTCTACTACACCTGTTGTATTCAGCATTTCACTGTAAGGTCTACCTACACCTGTTGTATTCAGCATTTCACTGTGAGGTCTACTACACCTGTTGTATTCAGCATTTCACTGTGAGGTCTACTACACCTGTTGTATTCAGCATTTCACTGTAAGGTCTACTACACCTGTTGTATTCAGCATTTCACTGTAAGGTCTACTACACCTGTTGTATTCAGTATTTCACTGTAAGGTCTACTACACCTGTTGTATTCAGCATTTCACTGTAAGGTCTACTACACCTGTTGTATTCAGCATTTCACTGTAAGGTCTACTACACCTGTTGTATTCAGCATTTCACTGTGAGGTCTACTACACTTGTTGTATTCAGCATTTCACTGTGAGGTCTACTACACCTGTTGTATTCAGCATTTCACTGTGAGGTCTACTACACCTGTTGTATTCAGCATTTCACTGTGAGGTCTACTACACCTGTTGTATTCGGCATTTCACTGTGAGGTCTCCTACACCTGTTGTATTCAGCATTTCACTGTAAGGTCTACTACACCTGTTGTATTCAGCATTTCACTGTGAGGTCTACTACACCTGTTGTATTCAGCATTTCACTGTGAGGTCTACTACACCTGTTGTATTCGGCATTTCACTGTGAGGTCTACTACACCTGTTGTATTCAGCATTTCACTGTGAGGTCTACTACACCTGTTGTATTCAGCATTTCACTGTGAGGTCTACTACACCTGTTGTATTCGGCATTTCACTGTGAGGTCTACTACACCTGTTGTATTCGGCATTTCACTGTGAGGTCTACTACACCTGTTGTATTCGGCGTTTCACTGTCAGGGTCTACTACACCTGTTGTATTCAACATTTCACTGTGAGGTCTACTACACCTGTTGTATTCAGCATTTCACTGTGAGGTCTACTACACCTGTTGTATTCAGCATTTCACTGTGAGGTCTACTACACCTGTTGTATTCAGCATTTCACTGTGAGGTCTACTACACCTGTTGTATTCAGCATTTCACTGTGAGGTCTACTACACCTGTTGTATTCAGCATTTCACTGTGAGGTCTACTACACCTGTTGTATTCAGCATTTCACTGTGAGGTCTACTACACCTGTTGTATTCAGCATTTCACTGTGAGGTCTACTACACCTGTTGTATTCAGCATTTCACTGTAAGGTCTACTACACCTGTTGTATTCAGCATTTCACTGTAAGGTCTACTACACCTGTTGTATTCAGTATTTCACTGTAAGGTCTACTACACCTGTTGTATTCAGCATTTCACTGTAAGGTCTACTACACCTGTTGTATTCAGCATTTCACTGTAAGGTCTACTACACCTGTTGTATTCAGCATTTCACTGTGAGGTCTACTACACTTGTTGTATTCAGCATTTCACTGTGAGGTCTACTACACCTGTTGTATTCAGCATTTCACTGTGAGGTCTACTACACCTGTTGTATTCAGCATTTCACTGTGAGGTCTACTACACCTGTTGTATTCGGCATTTCACTGTGAGGTCTCCTACACCTGTTGTATTCAGCATTTCACTGTAAGGTCTACTACACCTGTTGTATTCAGCATTTCACTGTGAGGTCTACTACATCTGTTGTATTCAGCATTTCACTGTGAGGTCTACTACACCTGTTGTATTCGGCATTTCACTGTGAGGTCTACTACACCTGTTGTATTCAGCATTTCACTGTGAGGTCTACTACACCTGTTGTATTCAGCATTTCACTGTAAGGTCTACTACACCTGTTATATTCAGCATTTCACTGTGAGGTCTACTTCACCTGTTGTATTCAGAATTTCACTGTGAGGTCTACTACACCTGTTGTATTCAGCATTTAACTGTAAGGTCTACACCTGTTGTATTCAGCATTTCACTGTAAGGTCTACTACACCTGTTGTATTCAGCATTTCACTGTAAGGTCTACTACACCTGTTGTATTCAGCATTTCACTGTAAGGTCTACTACACCTGTTGTATTCAGCATTTCACTGTAAGGTCTACTACACCTGTTGTATTCAGTATTTCACTGTAAGGTCTACTACACCTGTTGTATTCAGCATTTCACTGTAAGGTCTACTACACCTGTTGTATTCAGCATTTCACTGTAAGGTCTACTACACCTGTTGTATTCAGCATTTCACTGTGAGGTCTACTACACCTGTTGTATTCGGCATTTCACTCTAAGGTCTACTACACCTGTTGTATTCAGCATTTCACTGTGAGGTCTACTACACCTGTTGTATTCAGCATTTGACTGTGAGGTCTACTACACCTGTTGTATTCAGCATTTCACTGTGAGGTCTACTACACCTGTTGTATTCGGCATTTCACTGTGAGGTCTACTACACCTGTTGTATTCGGCATTTCACTGTGAGGTCTACTACACCTGTTGTATTCAGCATTTCACTGTGAGGTCTACTACACCTGTTGTATTCAGCATTTCACTGTGAGGTCTACTACACCTGTTGTATTCAGCATTTCACTGTGAGGTCTACTACACCTGTTGTATTCAGCATTTCACGGTGAGGTCTACTACACCTGTTGTATTCAGCATTTCACTGTGAGGTCTACTACACCTGTTGTTTTCAGCATTTCACTGTGAGGTCTACTACACCTGTTGTATTCAGCATTTCACTGTAAGGTCTACTACACCTGTTGTATTCAGCATTTCACTGTGAGGTCTACTACACCTGTTGTATTCAGCATTTCACTGTGAGGTCTACTACACCTGTTGTATTCAGCATTTCACTGTGAGGTCTACTACACCTGTTGTATTCAGCATTTCACTGTGAGGTCTACTACACCTGTTGTATTCAGCATTTCACTGAGAGGTCTACTATACCTGTTGTATTCAGCATTTCACTGTAAGGTCTACTACACCTGTTGTATTCAGCATTTCACTGTGAGGTCTACTACACCTGTTGTATTCAGCATTTCACTGTGAGGTCTACTACACCTGTTGTATTCAGCATTTCACTGTGAGGTCTACTACACCTGTTGTATTCAGCATTTCACTGTGAGGTCTACTACACCTGTTGTATTCAGCATTTCACTGTGAGGTCTACTACACCTGTTGTATTCGGCATTTCACTGTGAGGTCTACTACACCTGTTGTATTCAGCATTTCACTGTGAGGTCTACTACACCTGTTGTATTCAACATTTCACTGTGAGGTCTACTACACCTGTTGTATTCAGCATTTCACTGTGAGGTCTACTACATCTGTTGTATTCAGCATTTCACAGTAAGGTCTACTACACCTGTTGTATTCAGCATTTCACTGTGAGGTCTACTACACCTGTTGTATTCAGCATTTCACTGTGAGGTCTACTACACCTGTTGTATTCAGCATTTCACTGTAAGGTCTACTACACCTGTTATATTCAGCATTTCACTGTGAGGTCTACTTCACCTGTTGTATTCAGAATTTCACTGTGAGGTCTACTACACCTGTTGTATTCAGCATTTCACTGTAAGGTCTACACCTGTTGTATTCAGCATTTCACTGTAAGGTCTACTACACCTGTTGTATTCAGCATTTCACTGTAAGGTCTACTACACCTGTTGTATTCAGCATTTCACTGTAAGGTCTACTACACCTGTTGTATTCAGCATTTCACTGTAAGGTCTACTACACCTGTTGTATTCAGTATTTCACTGTAAGGTCTACTACACCTGTTGTATTCAGCATTTCACTGTAAGGTCTACTACACCTGTTGTATTCAGCATTTCACTGTAAGGTCTACTACACCTGTTGTATTCAGCATTTCACTGTGAGGTCTACTACACCTGTTGTATTCGGCATTTCACTCTAAGGTCTACTACACCTGTTGTATTCAGCATTTCACTGTGAGGTCTACTACACCTGTTGTATTCAGCATTTCACTGTAAGGTCTACACCTGTTGTATTCAGCATTTCACTGTAAGGTCTACACCTGTTGTATTCAGCATTTCACTGTGAGGTCTACTACACCTGTTGTATTCAGCATTTCACTGTGAGATCTACTACACCTGTTGTATTCAGCATTTCACTGTAAGGTCTACTACACCTGTTGTATTCAGCATTTCACTGTGAGGTCTACTACACCTGTTGTATTCAACATTTCACTGTGAGGTCTCCTACACCTGTTGTATTCAGCATTTCACTGTAAGGTCTACTACACCTGTTGTATTCAGCATTTCACTGTGAGGTCTACTACATCTTTTGTATTCAGCATTTCACTGTGAGGTCTACTACACCTGTTGTATTCGGCATTTCACTGTGAGGTCTACTACACCTGTTGTATTCAGCATTTCACTGTAAGGTCTACTACACCTGTTGTATTCAGCATTTCACTGTAAGGTCTACTACACCTGTTGTATTCAGCATTTCACTGTAAGGTCTCCTACACCTGTTGTATTCAGCATTTCACTGTAAGGTCTACTACACCTGTTGTATTCAACATTTCACTGTGAGGTCTACTACACCTGTTTTATTCAGCATTTCACTGTAAGGTCTACTACACCTGTTGTATTCAGCATTTCACTGTGAGGTCTACTACACCTGTTGTATTCAGCATTTCACTGTGAGGTCTACTACACCTGTTGTATTCAGCATTTCACTGTGAGGTCTACTACACCTGTTGTATTCAGCATTTCACTGTGAGGTCTACTACACCTGTTGTATTCAGCATTTCACTGTAAGGTCTACTACACCTGTTGTATTCAGCATTTCACTGTGAGGTCTACTACACCTGTTGTATTCAGCATTTCACTGTGAGGTCTACACCTGTTGTATTCAGCATTTCACTGTGAGGTCTACACCTGTTGTATTCAGCATTTCACTGTGAGGTCTACTACACCTGTTGTATTCAGCATTTCACTGTGAGGTCTACTACACCTGTTGTATTCAGCATTTCACTGTGAGGTCTACTACACCTGTTGTATTCAGCATTTCACTTTGAGGTCTACTACACCTGTTGTATTCAGCATTTCACTGTGAGGTCTACTACACCTGTTGTATTCAGCATTTCACTGTGAGGTCTACTACACCTGTTGTATTCAGCATTTCACTGTGAGGTCTACTACACCTGTTGTATTCAGCATTTCACTGTGAGGTCTACTACACCTGTTGTATTCAGCATTTCACTGTGAGGTCTACTACACCTGTTGTATTCAGCATTTCACTGTGAGGTCTACTACACCTGTTGTATTCAGCATTTCACTGTAAGGTCTACTACACCTGTTGTATTCAGCATTTCACTGTGAGGTCTACTACACCTGTTGTATTCGGCATGTGACAAATAACATTTGATTTGATTTGATCAACCACATGGAAACATTTGATGTGTTTGACACCATTCCATTGGCTGAGCCTTCTTCCCCTCAGCAGCCTCCACTCGAATCTATATATGCCGTTATTTCATAGAGGACAGGTGTATATATCCAGAAGCACTTTCTACTCTACCCATTCCATTCACTGCAATACAATCCATTGTAGGCCAATAAATGACGTACTGGCTAATAGATACACAACGACGCGTCTAGTGGTTAGAATTCGGCGCTCTCACCGCCACGGCCCTGGTTCGATTCCCGGTCAGGGAACAGATCTTGGAGCAGCAGGTAGCCTAGGGGTTAGAGTGTGTTGGCCCAGTAACTGAAAGGTTGCTAGATCAAATCCCTTTATTTATTTATTTTACTATTTAAGAACAAATTCTTATTTTCAATTGCGGCCTAGGAACAGTGGGTTAACTGCCTTGTTCAGGGGCAGAACAACAGATTTTGTACCTATACACTGCCATGAGACACACATAACTACACCACCTATCACACTTTCACAAAAAACATGAAGACATGGCTAAAGGTCAATAGATTTGTGAACATAATCCCTAGCTGTGTATTGTCGCTTTCCATGTTGTCTGTTGTCTGTAGCTTGTGAGGTGTGGAAACACTTTGTTGCTTTTATGAAATGTGTCTTGCTGCTTTTTGTCCTATGTTGCTCTGTCTGTATGCTACGTCTTGCTTGTCCTATGTTGCTCTGTCTGTATGCTGTGTCTTGCTTGTCCTATGTTGCTCTGTCTGTATGCTGTGTCTTGCTTGTCCTATGTTGCTCTGTCTGTATGCTACGTCTTGCTTGTTCTATGTTGCTCTGTCTGTATGCTATGTCTTGCTTGTTCTATGTTGCTCTGTCTGTATGCTACGTCTTGTTCTATGTTGCTCTGTCTGTATGCTACGTCTTGCTTGTTCTATGTTGCTCTGTCTGTATGCTACGTCTTGCTTGTTCTATGTTGCTATGTCTGTATGCTACGTCTTCCTTGTTCTATGTTGCTCTGTCTGTATGCTACGTCTTGCTTGTCCTATGTTGCTCTGTCTGTATGCTACGTCTTGCTTGTCCTATGTTGCTCTGTCTGTATGCTACGTCTTGCTTGTTCTATGTTGCTCTGTCTGTATGCTACGTCTTGCTTGTTCTATGTTGCTCTGTCTGTATGCTACGTCTTGCTTGTTCTATGTTGCTCTGTCTGTATGCTACGTCTTGTTCTATGTTGCTCTGTCTGTATGCTACGTCTTGCTTGTTCTATGTTGCTCTGTCTGTATGCTACGTCTTGCTTGTTCTATGTTGCTCTGTCTGTATGCTACGTCTTGTTCTATGTTGCTATGTCTGTATGCTACGTCTTGCTTGTTCTATGTTGCTCTGTCTGTATGCTACGTCTTGCTTGTTCTATGTTGCTCTGTCTGTATGCTACGTCTTGCTTGTTCTATGTTGCTCTGTCTGTATGCTACGTCTTGTTCTATGTTGCTCTGTCTGTATGCTACGTCTTGCTTGTTCTATGTTGCTCTGTCTGTATGCTACGTCTTGCTTGTTCTATGTTGCTCTATCTGTATGCTACGTCTTGCTTGTTCTATGTTGCTCTGTCTGTATGCTACGTCTTGCTTGTTCTATGTTGCTCTGTCTGTATGCTACGTCTTGCTTGTTCTATGTTGCTCTGTCTGTATGTGTAACGGTCCTGACCTGTTTTATGTTGTTTTTTGTATGTGTTTAGGTCAGGGCATGTGTTTTGGGTGGGCAGTCTATGTTATCTGTTTCTATGTTGGTTTTGGTTGCCTGGTATGGCTCTTAATTAGAGGCAGGTGGTTTGCGTTTTCCTCTAATTAAGAGTCATATTTAGGTAGGGTGTTCTCACTGTTTGTTTGTGGGTGATTGTCTTCCGTATCTGTGTTATGTTTGCACCATACGGGACTGTTTGGTTGTTCGTTTCGTTTTGATGTAGTCTGTTCCTGTCCGTGAGTTTTACGTTAGTTAGTTAAGTTCATGTTCAGGTTTTCGTCTACGTCGTTTTCTTGTTTTGTAAATTTGTAAAAGTGTTTGTTTTTCGTGTTTTGTAAGTTTGTAAAAGTGTTTGTTTTTCGTGTTTTGTAAGTTTGTAAAAGTGTTTGTTTTCGTGTTGCCGTCGTTAATAAATAAAAGATGGCTTATTTCCCAAATGCTGCATTTTGGTCTGATGATCCTTCTCTCCTCTCCTCGTCCGAGGATGAGGAGAACGACAGCCCTAACAGTATGCTGTGTCTTGCTTGTCCTATGTTGCTCTGTCTGTATGCTATGTCTTGCTTGTCCTATGTTGCTCTGTCTGTATGCTGTGTCTTGCTTGTCCTATGTTGCTCTGTCTGTATGCTACGTCTTGCTTGTCCTATGTTGCTCTGTCTGTATGCTACGTCTTGCTTGTCCTATGTTGCTCTGTCTGTATGCTACGTCTTGCTTGTCCTATGTTGCTCTGTCTGTATGCTACGTCTTGCTTGTCCTATGTTGCTCTGCGGGTGCTCACTGCTCAATGATTGTCTATATTGTAATAGTGCCTGTGAACTTAAAGGTACTATGGACAGTTACAGCCATAGATATGCAACATAAAGTTAGTAACAGTAGTATTAATAAAGGGAATAATACACTACTTCCACATCAGAAATACTCGGCACTACAGTATCTGACAATGCATGGGGTTGTGGTGGACGTGACAATGCATGGGGTTGAGGTGGACGTGACACTGCATGGGGTTGAGGTGGACGTGACACTGCACGGGGTTGTGGTGGACGTGACACTGCATGGGGTTGTGGTGGACGTGACACTGCATGGGGTTGTGGTGGACGTGACACTGCATGGGGTTGAGGTGGACGTGACACTGCATGGGGTTGAGGTGGACGTGACAATGCATGGGGTTGAGGTGGACGTGACACTGCACGGGGTTGAGGTGGACGTGACACTGCATGGGGTTGAGGTGGACGTGACAATGCATGGGGTTGAGGTGGACGTGACAATGCACGGGGTTGAGGTGGACGTGACAATGCACGGGGTTGAGGTGGACGTGACACACTGCATGGGGTTGTGGTGGACGTGACAATGCATGGGGTTGAGGTGGACGTGACAATGCACGGGGTTGAGGTGGACGTGACAATGCACAGGGTTGAGGTGGACGTGACACACTGCATGGGGTTGTGGTGGACGTGACAATGCATGGGGTTGAGGTGGACGTGACAATGCATGGGGTTGTGGTGGACGTGACAATGCATGGGGTTGAGGTGGACGTGACAATGCATGGGGTTGAGGTGGACGTGACACTGCACGGGGTTGAGGTGGACGTGACAATGCACGGGGTTGAGGTGGACGTGACACTGCACGGGGTTGAGGTGGACGTGACAATGCACGGGGTTGAGGTGGACGTGACACTGCACGGGGTTGAGGTGGACGTGACAATGCACGGGGTTGAGGTGGACGTGACACTGCACGGGGTTGAGGTGGACGTGACACTGCACGGGGTTGAGGTGGACGTGACACTGCACGGGGTTGAGGTGGACGTGACACTGCACGGGGTTGTGGTGGACGTGACACTGCACGGGGTTGAGGTGGACGTGACACTGCACGGGGTTGAGGTGGACGTGACACTGCACGGGGTTGAGGTGGACGTGACACTGCACGGGGTTGAGGTGGACGTGACAATGCACGGGGTTGAGGTGGACGTGACACTGCACGGGGTTGAGGTGGACGTGACAATGCACGGGGTTGAGGTGGACGTGACAATGCACGGGGTTGAGGTGGACGTGACAATGCACGGGGTTGAGGTGGACGTGACACTGCACGGGGTTGAGGTGGACGTGACACTGCACGGGGTTGAGGTGGACGTGACACTGCACGGGGTTGAGGTGGACGTGACACTGCACGGGGTTGAGGTGGACGTGACACTGCACGGGGTTGAGGTGGACGTGACACTGCACGGGGTTGAGGTGGACGTGACACTGCACGGGGTTGAGGTGGACGTGACACTGCACGGGGTTGAGGTGGACGTGACAATGCACGGGGTTGAGGTGGACGTGACAATGCATGGGGTTGTGGTGGACGTGACACTGCATGGGGTTGTGGTGGACGTGACAATGCACGGGGTTGTGGTGGACGTGACACTGCATGGGGTTGTGGTGGACGTGACAATGCACGGGGTTGTGGTGGACGTGACACTGCACGGGGTTGTGGTGGACGTGACACTGTGACACTAACGTCATTAGTGCCTCCATTTTAGAAAACAGTCAGACGGTATTAGTTGTTGTGTTTATGTTAATTCTCTAAAACAGTCAGACGGTATTAGTTGTTGTGTTTATGCTAATTCTCCAAAACAGTCTTATTAGAGGATCATGTGAATAGTCTTTTTCACAATGACAAGCAAGACTATGTTTTCACTTATCAGAGAGGACATTTCTTAAAAGTTACAGTGCAGGCTAACTCAAATGAACTGCTAACGTAGCTAGCTAGCTATCTAGCCAACTTTACGTTCTGTATAGATAGCTAACTAAGTGAATTAAAAATTACCGACCTACCTAACTTCATATAAGCTATCTTGATGTATTTATCACTGTAAAAAACAAACTCCAAATGCATTTGTAGGAAGCTAGCTAACAGCCATGGAGGAGGGTGAAAGGATAGCTGCCCCAACTGTCAAAGTGAGAGAGGAGGCTATTCTGGACAGGGCAGGTACTTTGGTATAGTTCCTGTCCCTAGAAGTGAGGACGGAGATAATAGTAACATAATATTCAGTGCGGTGTAATTTGAGTATAATGAAGTCTGTTTCTTGTGAGGTTTTCTGTCCTCAAATCAAATCAACTTCATTTGTCACATGCGGCGAATACAACAGGTGTAGTAGACCTTACCGTGAAATGCCGAATACAATAAGTGTAGACCTTACCGTGAAATGCTTACTGACAGGCCCTTAACGAACAGTGCCGTTCAAGAAGAGTTAAGAAAATATTTACCAAATAAACTAAAGTCAAGGGGTGTGAATACTTTTACGAAGGCACTGTATGCATCAGCAACCACAGCCAATGAAGTCACTGAAACCCTTAACAAAGAGCTGCAGTCTGTACATAGTCAAAGCTTTCCTTAAGTTTGGGTCAGTCACAGTGGTCAGGTACTTGAAACTCTCGACCCGCTCCACTACAGCCCCGTCGATATTAATGGGAACCTGTTCGTCCTGCCTTTTCCTCGATCCCCTCCTTCTTCTTGCTCACGTTGAGGGAGAGGTTGTTGTCCTGGCACCACAATGCCAGGTCTCTGACCTCCTCCCTATAGGCCGTCTCATCGTTGTCGGTGATCAGGCCTACCACTGTTGTGCCGTCAGAAAACTTAATGATGGTGTTGGAGTCGTGTTTGGCCACGCAGTCTTGGGTTAACAGGGAGTACAGGAGGGGACTGAGTACACACCCCTAAGGGGCCCCAGTGTTGAGGATCTCTGGCAGATGTGTTGTTGCCAGATGTGCATTGAAGTACAGATTGAATTTTGATTTATAATATAATATTACAATTATAATATTTATAATGCATGTATTATGTATTTATAACACATTCCAGCTGACTACCTCATGAAGCTGGTTGAGAGAATGCCAAGAGTGTGCAAATCTGTCATCAAGGCAAAGGGTGGCCACTTATAAGAATCTCAAATATAAAATATGTTTTGATTTGTTAAACACTTTTTTGGTTACTACATAATTCCGTATGTGATACCTTTGGCAAACCTTTCTAGAGCTCCGACTTTCAGAACTGAAGATCAGTGATGTCATGAATCGAGTTCCCAGTTGTCTTGAACGCCCTGAAATCGGATGTCGGAGATTTGAAAAACACCATTAGTTGAAATTACCATTAGTAACAATAATTTTAGAGTTTCTCTTGTCAGACAAAATAAATAAACCCGCCAGGATTAAGATATATATTGAGACAAATTACAGACGGTAGCCTACATGTATCAAAATATAATTCTGTTTATTGAACATGGAATGCATTTGAATATGATTGAAATAGGTCTAAGGCCTACTTTATTTATATTTGAATGCAGTCATCTCGGGGTTCCTTTGAAGCATTTTTGTTGATTGTTTGTATCAATTGAAAAGACATTGGGAACTGTAGGCTATTGTAGGAAAGATTATAAATCATGTGATTTTATGTTTAGCGGAGATCTTCTGTGTATAAAATGAAGCGGGAGGGGGAAAAAATAACGACGCACTGGTGCCGCATTCAAAACAACTGGGAACTCAGAACTCAGAAGTCGGAGCTGGGAAATCTCCGACTTCCGATTTCAGTGCGTTCAAGACAACTGGGAACTCGGAGCTCGGAAATCTCCGACTTCCGATTTCAGTGCGTTCAAGACAACTGGGAAAAATAGTTTTGAAAGGTCATCCAACTCTTTCCAGAGCTCCGAATTTCTGACCTGAAAATCACAGACTTCATGATTTGATTTGACCTCGCATTTTTCGGAGTTCCCAGTTATCTTGAAAGCACCATTAGCTGTTCTACGAATGGTCTGAGATTACAAGCGTTTTCGAGAGTAACGTTAATAACAATGGTTTAGGGGAAAAGCGTGGAGATTTAAAGATGCGTCTACGAAGATTCTAAAGATTAATTTAGCCTTAAGATGTTCTGGGGAAACTGGGCCAAAATTAGCAAAAAAATGTAATGAATTTAAACGACAAAAATAGTGGACCAAATTGGAAATATATATTTGAATAATTCAAGCACACATTTCAGCAGAAAGCGAACCATTGTAATAATAAAGTTATTTTAAAAACGTATTACAGTGACTCTTTCAATTTGTTAATCTGTATTTGCAGTGTATCTGTATAGATATAACTATATACAGTCGTTGATATATAGCCTAGGCTACATGATGAGATGAAAAACAACGATGTAAACGTCGCTTTTAAACCGGAATGCTTCTGAATACGGGTATTAAGGCGGAGCTGTAGAATGAGGAAGTTCCTACGGTATGGTAGTGGTTTCTTCAAGCGTGCTTCTCCACGTCCGTTCTCTGTCAGATGCCAGCATCGACACACTGAAGCGGTCCGTTGACGGTACGATAAACAGCTTCTTCGCATGTGCCATAGCAGTCTATCGTGGACTGAGATCATTTCATTTCACTATGGGAGCATCTTCTTCCAGTCTGCTAGATGAGACTAAATCCAACTACATCAGAGGTAAAATAACGTTACACTTATTGTGGGGGAATTATGTGTGCTCAGTACGTCATTGAAATTAGCCTACCCTTATCTGTAAAAAAATACAAAAACAACCGTTATTTGTGTTAGTTTTAAATTTTATCAATGAAAGGCGTTGCAATTTAATTTATGTATGTTTTTACAGAGGTCCATGTAGATTTGCTTCTCAAAATGATAAAGAAAGAGACAGAAATAGTCTGTTGGATTTTATATTATTATTTGGGGATATGCATAGAACACTTAACTGAAGGCTATGATAGGTGCAAGGGCTATGCGTAAACAATTCATTTGTTTAATTACTTAAAATCCCTCAGAACTGGGACACACCCATGTCTGTTACAACATATAATTATGAGAGAGAGAGAGCAACACAATTAGACCCAAACAAATCATGAGAAAACAAAAAGATAATTACTTGACACATTGGAAAGAATTAACAAAAAAGCAGAGCAAACTAGAATGCTATTTGGCCCTAAACAGAGAGTCCACAGTGGCAGAATACCTGACCACTGTGACTGACCCAAACTTAAGGAAAGCTTTGACTATGTACAGACTCAGTGAGCATAGCCTTGCTATTGAGAAAGGCCGCCGTAGGCAGACCTGGCTCTCAAGAGAAGACAGGCTATGTTCACACTGCCCACGAAATGAGGTGGAAACTGAGCTGCACTTCCTAACCTCCTGCCAAATGTATGACCATATTAGAGACACATATTTCCCTCACATTACACAGACCCACAAAGAATTCGAAACCAAACCCAACATTGACAAACTCCCATATCTACTGGGTGAAATTCCACAGTGTGCCATCACAGCAGCAAGATTTGTGACCTGTTGCCACAAGAAAAGGGCAACCAGTGAAGAACAAACACCATTGTAAATACAACCCATATTTATGCTTGTTTATTTTCCCTTTTGTACTTTAACCATTTGTACATTGTTACAACACTGTATATATACATAATATGACATTTGTGATGTCTTTATTGTTTTAAAACTTCTGTATGTGTAATAATTTCTGGGTGTAAAAATATCGGTGGAGTTAACACCAGTGTTGATTCTAATGGGGTTAACACCAGTGGTATATCTGAGTGTTGATTCTAGTGGGGTTAACACCAGTGTTAAATCTGAGTGTTGATTCTAGAGGGGTTAACACCAGGGTTATATCTGAGTGTTGATTCTAGTGGGGTTAACACCAGTGGTATATCTGTGTTGATTCTAGTGGGGTTAACACCAGTGATATATCTGAGTGTTGGTTCTAGTGGGGTTAACACCAGTGTTATATCTGAGTGTTGATTCTAGTGGGGTTAACACCAGTGGTATATCTGTGTTGATTCTAGTGGGGTTAACACCAGTGGTATATCTGAGTGTTGATTCTAGTGGGGTTAACACCAGTGTTATATCTGAGTGTTGATTCTAGTGGGGTTAACACCAGTGGTATATCTGAGTGTTGATTCTAGTGGGGTTAACACCAGTGTTATATCTGAGTGTTGATTCTAGTGGGGTTAACACCAGTGGTATATCTGAGTGTTGATTCTAATAGGGTTAACACCAGTGTTATATCTGAGTGTTGATTCTAGTGGGGTTAACACCAGTGTTATATCTGAGTGTTGATTCTAGTGATTCAATAGCAACCCACCTCTCTTCTGTAGATGAACCAATAGCAACCCACCTCTCTTCTGTATGTAACCCACTAGTAACCCACCTCTCTTCTGTATGTAACCCACCTCTCATCTCTATGTAACCCACTAGTAACTCACCTCTCTTCTGTATGTAACCCACCTCTCATCTCTATGTAACCCACTAGCAACCCACCTCTCTTCTGTATGTAACCCACTAGCAACCCACCTCTCTTCTGTATGTAACCCACCTCTCTTCTGTATGTAACCGACCTCTCATCTCTATGTAACCCACTAGCAACCCACCTCTCTTCTGTATGTAACCCACTAGCAACCCACCTCTCTTCTGTATGTAACCCACCTCTCTTCTGTATGTAACCCACTAGCAACCCACCTCTCTTCTGTATGTAACCCACTAGCAACCCACCTCTCTTCTGTAGGTAACCCACTAGCAACCCACCTCTCTTCTGTATGTAACCCACCTCTCTTCTGTATGTAACCCACTAGCAACCCACCTCTCTTCTGTATGTAACCCACTAGCAACCCACCTCTCTTCTGTAGGTAACCCACTAGCAACCCACCTCACTTCTGTAGGTAACCCACTAGCAACCCACCTCTCTTCTGTAGGTAACCCACTAGCAACCCACCTCTCTTCTGTAGGTAACCCACTAGCAACCCACCTCTCTTCTGTATGTAACCCACTAGCAACCCACCTCTCTTCTGTATGTAACCCACTAGCAACCCACCTCTCTTCTGTATGTAACCCACTAGCAACCCACCTCTCTTCTGTATGTAACCCACCTCTCTTCTGTATGTAACCCACTAGCAACCCACCTCTCTTCTGTATGTAACCCACTAGCAACCCACCTCACTTCTGTAGGTAACCCACTAGCAACCCACCTCTCTTCTGTAGGTAACCCACTAGCAACCCATCTCTCTTCTGTATGTAACCCACTAGCAACCCACCTCTCTTCTGTAGGTAACCCACTAGCAACCCACCTCACTTCTGTAGGTAACCCACCTCTCTTCTGTATGTAACCCACTAGTAACCCACCTCTCTTCTGTAGGTAACCCACCTCTCTTCTGTATGTAACCCACTAGTAACCCACCTCTCTTCTGTAGGCAACACCTCACTTTTGCACTGTTAGAAATTGTAAACTGATGAAGCAGTATATTACAGATTTTACAGTAAAACATACAGCAATTCATTACTGTGTCAAAGAGATTAGGTGGAGGCTTACGTGCTATAGTCCTACTCCACTAGCTCTACATTAGGAGTGCTATGGTCCTTGCTATAGTCCTACTCCACTAGCTCTACATTAGGAGTGCTATGGTCCTTGCTATAGTCCTACTCCACTAGCTCTACATTAGGAGTGCTATGGTCCTTGCTATAGTCCTACTCCACTAGCTCTACATTAGGAGTGCTATGGTCCTTGCTATGGTCCTACTCCACTAGCTCTACATTAGGAGTGCTATGGTCCTTGCTATAGTCCTACTCCACTAGCTCTACATTAGGAGTGCTATGGTCCTTGCTATAGTCCTACTCCACTAGCTCTACATTAGGAGTGCTATGGTCCTTGCTATAGTCCTACTCCACTAGCTCTACATTAGGAGTGCTATGGTCCTTGCTATAGTCCTACTCCACTAGCTCTACATTAGGAGTGCTATGGTCCTTGCTATGGTCCTACTCCACTAGCTCTACATTAGGAGTGCTATGGTCCTTGCTATAGTCCTACTCCACTAGCTCTACATTAGGAGTGCTATGGTCCTTGCTATAGTCCTACTCCACTAGCTCTACATTAGGAGTGCTATGGTCCTTGCTATAGTCCTACTCCACTAGCTCTACATTAGGAGTGCTATGGTCCTTGCTATAGTCCTACTCCACTAGCTCTACATTAGGAGTGCTATGGTCCTTGCTATAGTCCTACTCCACTAGCTCTACATTAGGAGTGCTATGGTCCTTGCTATAGTCCTACTCCACTAGCTCTACATTAGGAGTGCTATGGTCCTTGCTATAGTCCTACTCCACTAGCTCTACATTAGGAGTGCTATGGTCCTTGCTATAGTCCTACTCCACTAGCTCTACATTAGGAGTGCTATGGTCCTTGCTATAGTCCTACTCCACTAGCTCTACATTAGGAGTGCTATGGTCCTTGCTATGGTCCTACTCCACTAGCTCTACATTAGGAGTGCTATGGTCCTTGCTATAGTCCTACTCCACTAGCTCTACATTAGGAGTGCTATGGTCCTTGCTATGGTCCTACTCCACTAGCTCTACATTAGGAGTGCTATGGTCCTTGCTATAGTCCTACTCCACTAGCTCTACATTAGGAGTGCTATGGTCCTTGCTATAGTCCTACTCCACTAGCTCTACATTAGGAGTGCTATGGTCCTTGCTATGGTCCTACTCCACTAGCTCTACATTAGGAGTGCTATGGTCCTTGCTATGGTCCTACTCCACTAGCTCTACATTAGGAGTGCTATGGTCCTTGCTATAGTCCTACTCCACTAGCTCTACATTAGTAGGGCTATGGTCCTTGCTATAGTCCTACTCCACTAGCTCTACATTAGGAGTGCTATGGTCCTACTCCACTAGCTCTACATTAGGAGCTCTACATTAGGAGTGCTATGGTCCTACTCCACTAGCTCTACATTAGGAGCTCTACATTAGGAGTGCTATGGTCCTACTCCACTAGCTCTACATTAGGAGTGCTATGGTCCTTGCTATAGTCCTACTCCACTAGCTCTACATTAGGAGCTCTACATTAGGAGTGCTATGGTCCTACTCCACTAGCTCTACATTAGGAGCTCTACATTAGGAGTGCTATGGTCCTACTCCACTAGCTCTACATTAGGAGTGCTATGGTCCTTGCTATAGTCCTACTCCACTAGCTCTACATTAGGAGCTCTACATTAGGAGTGCTATGGTCCTACTCCACTAGCTCTACATTAGGAGTGCTATGGTCCTACTCCACTAGCTCTACATTAGGAGCTCTACATTAGGAGTGCTATGGTCCTACTCCACTAGCTCTACATTAGGAGTGCTATGGTCCTACTCCACTAACTCTACATTAGGAGTGCTATGGTCCTTGCTATAGTCCTACTCCACTAGCTCTACATTAGGAGTGCTATGGTCCTTGCTATAGTCCTACTCCACTAGCTCTACATTAGGAGTGCTATGGTCCTTGCTATGGTCCTACTCCACTAGCTCTACATTAGGAGTGCTATGGTCCTTGCTATAGTCCTACTCCACTAGCTCTACATTAGGAGTGCTATGGTCCTTGCTATGGTCCTACTCCACTAGCTCTACATTAGGAGTGCTATGGTCCTTGCTATAGTCCTACTCCACTAGCTCTACATTAGGAGTGCTATGGTCCTTGCTATAGTCCTACTCCACTAGCTCTACATTAGGAGTGCTATGGTCCTTGCTATAGTCCTACTCCACTAGCTCTACATTAGGAGTGCTATGGTCCTTGCTATAGTCCTACTCCACTAGCTCTACATTAGGAGTGCTATGGTCCTTGCTATAGTCCTACTCCACTAGCTCTACATTAGGAGTGCTATGGTCCTTGCTATAGTCCTACTCCACTAGCTCTACATTAGGAGTGCTATGGTCCTTGCTATAGTCCTACTCCACTAGCTCTACATTAGGAGTGCTATGGTCCGTGCTATGGTCCTACTCCACTAGCTCTACATTAGGAGTGCTATGGTCCTTGCTATAGTCCTACTCCACTAGCTCTACATTAGGAGTGCTATGGTCCTTGCTATAGTCCTACTCCACTAGCTCTACATTAGGAGTGCTATGGTCCTTGCTATGGTCCTACTCCACTAGCTCTACATTAGGAGTGCTATGGTCCTTGCTATGGTCCTACTCCACTAGCTCTACATTAGGAGTGCTATGGTCCTACTCCACTAGCTCTACATTAGGAGTGCTATGGTCCTACTCCACTAGCTCTACATTAGGAGCTCTACATTAGGAGTGCTATGGTCCTACTCCACTAGCTCTACATTAGGAGCTCTACATTAGGAGTGCTATGGTCCTACTCCACTAGCTCTACATTAGGAGTGCTATGGTCCTTGCTATAGTCCTACTCCACTAGCTCTACATTAGGAGTGCTATGGTCCTTGCTATAGTCCTACTCCACTAGCTCTACATTAGGAGTGCTATGGTCCTTGCTATGGTCCTACTCCACTAGCTCTACATTAGGAGTGCTATGGTCCTTGCTATAGTCCTACTCCACTAGCTCTACATTAGGAGTGCTATGGTCCTTGCTATGGTCCTACTCCACTAGCTCTACATTAGGAGTGCTATGGTCCTTGCTATAGTCCTACTCCACTAGCTCTACATTAGGAGTGCTATGGTCCTTGCTATAGTCCTACTCCACTAGCTCTACATTAGGAGTGCTATGGTCCTTGCTATAGTCCTACTCCACTAGCTCTACATTAGGAGTGCTATGGTCCTTGCTATAGTCCTACTCCACTAGCTCTACATTAGGAGTGCTATGGTCCTTGCTATAGTCCTACTCCACTAGCTCTACATTAGGAGTGCTATGGTCCTTGCTATAGTCCTACTCCACTAGCTCTACATTAGGAGTGCTATGGTCCTTGCTATAGTCCTACTCCACTAGCTCTACATTAGGAGTGCTATGGTCCTTGCTATGGTCCTACTCCACTAGCTCTACATTAGGAGTGCTATGGTCCTTGCTATAGTCCTACTCCACTAGCTCTACATTAGGAGTGCTATGGTCCTTGCTATAGTCCTACTCCACTAGCTCTACATTAGGAGTGCTATGGTCCTTGCTATAGTCCTACTCCACTAGCTCTACATTAGGAGTGCTATGGTCCTTGCTATAGTCCTACTCCACTAGCTCTACATTAGGAGTGCTATGGTCCTTGCTATAGTCCTACTCCACTAGCTCTACATTAGGAGCTCTACATTAGGAGCTCTACATTAGGAGGTCTACATTAGGAGCTCTACATTAGGAGCTCTACATTAGGAGCTCTACATTAGGAGCTCTACATTAGGAGCTCTACATTAGGAGCTCTACATTAGGAGCTCTACATTAGGAGGTCTACATTAGGAGCTCTATATTAAGGAGCTCTACATTAGGGAGCTCTACATTAGGAGCTCTACATTAGGAGCTCTACATTAGGGAGCTCTACATTAGGGAGCTCTACATTAGGGAGCTCTACATTAGGAGCTCTACATTAGGAGCTCTACATTAGGAGCTCTACATTAGGAGGTCTACACTAGGAGTTCTACATTAGGAGGTCTACATTAGGAGGTCTATATTAGGGAGCTCCATATTAGGGAGCTCTACATTAGGGAGCTCTACATTAGGAGCTCTACATTAGGAGCTCTATATTAGGGAGCTCTATATTAGGGAGCTCTACATTAGGGAGCTCTACATTAGGAGGTCTACATTAGGAGGTCTACATTAGGAGGTCTACATTAGGAGCTCTATATTAGGGAGCTCTACATTAGGGAGCTCTACATTAGGGAGCTCTACATTAGGAGGTCTACATTAGGGAGCTCTACATTAGGAGGTCTACATTAGGAGCTCTACATTAGGAGCTCTACATTAGGAGCTCTACATTAGGAGGTCTATATTAGGGAGCTCTACATTAGGAGCTCTACATTAGGGAGCTCTACATTAGGAGGTCTACATTAGGAGCTCTACATTAGGGAGCTCTACATTAGGAGCTCTCATTAGGAGGTCTACATTAGGAGGTCTACATTAGGAGGTCTACATTAGGAGCTCTACATTAGGAGCTCTACATTAGGAGCTCTACATTAGGAGCTCTACATTAGGAGGTCTACATTAGGAGCTCTACATTAGGAGCTCTACATTAGGGAGCTCTACATTAGGAGGTCTACATTAGGAGGTCTACATTAGGAGCTCTACATTAGGAGGTCTACATTAGGAGGTCTACATTAGGAGGTCTACATAGGAGCTCTACATTAGGAGGTCTACATTAGGGAGCTCTACATTAGGGAGCTCTACATTAGGAGGTCTACATTAGGGAGCTCTACATTAGGAGGTCTACATTAGGAGCTCTACATTAGGAGCTCTACATTAGGAGCTCTACATTAGGAGGTCTACATTAGGAAGCTCTACATTAGGAGCTCTACATTAGGAGCTCTACATTAGGAGGTCTACATTAGGAGGTCTACATTAGGAGCTCTACATTAGGAGCTCTACATTAGGGAGCTCTACATTAGGGAGCTCTACATTAGGAGGTCTACATTAGGACCTCTACATTAGGAGCTCTACATTAGGAGGTCTACATTAGGAGGTCTACATTAGGAGGTCTACATTAGGAGCTCTACATTAGGAGGTCTACATTAGGAGCTCTACATTAGGTAGCTCTACATTAGGGAGCTCTACATTAGGAGGTCTACATTAGGAGCTCTACATTAGGGAGCTCTACATTAGGGAGCTCTACATTAGGGAGCTCTACATTAGGAGCTCTACATTAGGAGCTCTACATTAGGAGCTCTACATTAGGAGCTCTACATTAGGAGGTCTACATTAGGAGGTCTACATTAGGAGCTCTACATTAGGAGCTCTACATTAGGAGCTCTGATTTAGGGAGCTCTACCTTAGGAGCCAAGTGGTTTGGCTAGTTTATTTTTGTAAGAGAAGATTCTCCCTCAGAGCTGGTATGAATCCTTGTGCTTCCTTTATCCCTCTGCACTCAGGTACCTCCAGGACTCCTCTGCTTGTCAGCTTTTATGGGGCATGACATATTTGCACTAAGGTGTCCAATGTACACACATCTCTCTCTCTCTCTCTCTCTCTCTCTCTCTCTCTCTCTCTCTCTCTCTCTCTCTCTCTCTCTCTCTCTCTCTCTCTCTCTCTCTCTCTCATTTGCTTTGGCAATGTTAACACATGTTTCCCATGCCAATAAAGCCCCTTGAATTGAATTGAATTGAATTGAGAGAGACAGACAGAGAACGAGAGAGAAAGAGAGAGAGAGACAGAGAGAGAGAGCGAGAGAGGAATTCAACAGGAAACCACTATCTCTTCTCTACATCCTCCGACCCTCAGTATTTGATCTCTGGTCTTCAAGCTAAATAGTGGAGACCTCTGGGATCGTGTAGAGGACTAACTGTCTGTGGCCTGTCAGGCTAAATAGTGGAGACCTCTGGGACTGTGTAGAGGACTAACTGTCTGTGGCCTGTCAGGCTAAAGAGAGGAGACCTCTGGGACTGTGTAGAGGACTAACTGTCTGTGGCCTGTCAGGCTAAAGAGAGGAGACCTCTGGGACTGTGTAGAGGACTAACTGTCTGTGGCCTGTCAGGCTAAAGATTAGGGAGCTCTACATTAGGAGGTCTACATTAGGAGCTCTACATTAGGGAGCTCTACATTAGGGAGCTCTACATTAGGGAGCTCTACATTAGGAGGTCTACATTAGGAGCTCTACATTAGGAGCTCTACATTAGGAGCTCTACATTAGGAGGTCTACATTAGGAGCTCTACATTAGGAGCTCTACATTAGGAGCTCTGATTTAGGGAGCTCTACCTTAGGAGCCAAGTGGTTTGGCTAGTTTATTTTTGTAAGAGAAGATTCTCCCTCAGAGCTGGTATGAATCCTTGTGCTTCCTTTATCCCTCTGCACTCAGGTACCTCCAGGACTCCTCTGCTTGTCAGCTTTTATGGGACATGACATATTTGCACTAAGGTGTCCAATGTACACACATCTCTCTCTCTCTCTCTCTCTCTCTCTCTCTCTCTCTCTCTCTCTCTCTCTCTCTCTCTCTCTCTCTCTCTCTCTCTCTCTCTCTCTCCTCTCTCTCTCTCTCTCTCTCTCTCTCTCTCTCTCTCTCTCTCTCTCTCTCTCTCTCTCTCTCTCTCTCTCTCTCTCTCTCTCTCTCTCTCTCTCTCTCTCTCTCTCTCTCTCTCTCTCTCTGTCTGTCTGTCTGTCTGTCTGTCTGTCTGTCTGTCTGTCTGTCTGTCTGTCTGTCTGTCTGTCTGTCTGTCTGTCTGTCTGTCTGTCTGTCTGTCTGTCTGTCTGTCTGTCTGTCTGTCTGTCTGTCTGTCTGTCTGTCTGTCTGTCTATCGAACAGACCAGTTCCCTGTCTGGCTGGCTGGCTGGCTGGCTGGCTGGCTGTCTGTCTGTCTGTCGAACAGACCAGTTCTCTGTTTGTCTGGCTGGCTGACTGGCTGGCTGGCTGGCTGTGTGTGTGTATTCTAGACATGCCATTTTCAACCTTTCCCAGACTCTCTAACATGATGTCATTGGTTTCTGGCACTCTGCTCAGGGCGTACTGGCGGGATGTTATCTCCTCCCATCCCCTGGGTCTCTTTTCTCCTCTCCTCTCTCTGACAGTCCAGTCTCCTCTCTCTGACAGTACAGTCTCCTCTCTCCTCTCTATGGCAGTAGTCTCCTCTCTATGGCAGTAGTCTCCTCACTCCTCTCTCTGGCAGTACGGTCTCCTCTCTCCTCTCTCTGACAGTACAGTCTCCTCTCTCCTCTCTCTGACAGTACAGTCTCCTCTCTCCTCTCTATGGCAGTAGTCTCCTCACTCCTCTCTCTGACAGTCCAGTCTCCTCTCTCTGGCAGTACAGTCTCCTCTCTCCTCTCTCTGGCAGTACAGTCTCCTCTCTCCTCTCTCTGGCAGTACAGTCTCCTCTCTCCTCTCTCTGGCAGTACAGTCTCCTCTCTCCTCTCTAAC
>NC_074681.1:8337020-8354520 GCF_029448725.1 Salvelinus fontinalis | reverse complement strand
ATATCTACCTTAATAAGACTAGGAGAGAGAGACTCCCACTCCATATCTACCTTAATAAGACTAGGAGAGAGAGACTCCCACTCCATATCTACCTTAATAAGACTAGGAGAGAGAGACTCCCACTCCATATCTACCTTAATAAGACTAGGAGAGAGAGACTCCCACTCCATATCTACATTAATAAGACTAGGAGAGAGAGACTCCCACTCCATATCTACCTTAATAAGACTAGGAGAGAGAGACTCCCACTCCATATCTACCTTAATAAGACTAGGAGAGAGAGACTCCCACTCCATATCTACCTTAATAAGACTAGGAGAGAGAGACTCCCACTCCATATCTACCTTAAAGACTAGGAGAGAGAGACTCCCACTCCATATCTACCTTAATAAGACTAGGAGAGAGAGAGACTCCCACTCCATATCTACCTTAATAAGACTAGGAGAGAGAGACTCCCACTCCATATCTACCTTAATAAGACTAGGAGAGAGAGACTCCCACTCCATATCTACCTTAATAAGACTAGGAGAGAGAGACTCCCACTCCATATCTACCTTAATAAGACTAGGAGAGAGAGACTCCCACTCCATATCTACCTTAATAAGACTAGGAGAGAGAGACTCCCACTCCATATCTACCTTAATAAGACTAGGAGAGAGAGACTCCCACTCCATATCTACCTTAATAAGACTAGGAGAGAGAGACTCCCACTCCATATCTACCTTAGACTAGGAGAGAGAGAGACTCCCACTCCATATCTACCTTAATAAGACTAGGAGAGAGAGACTCCCACTCCATATCTACCTTAATAAGACTAGGAGAGAGAGAGACTCCCACTCCATATCTACCTTAATAAGACTAGGAGAGAGAGACTCCCACTCCATATCTACATTAATAAGACTAGGAGAGAGAGACTCCCACTCCATATCTACCTTAATAAGACTAGGAGAGAGAGACTCCCACTCCATATCTACCTTAATAAGACTAGGAGAGAGAGAGCTCCCACTCCATATCTACCTTAGACTAGGAGAGAGAGAGACTCCCACTCCATATCTACCTTAATAAGACTAGGAGAGAGAGACTCCCACTCCATATCTACCTTAATAAGACTAGGAGAGAGAGACTCCCACTCCATATCTACCTTAATAAGACTAGGAGAGAGAGACTCCCACTCCATATCTACCTTAATAAGACTAGGAGAGAGAGACTCCCACTCCATATCTACCTTAATAAGACTAGGAGAGAGAGACTCCCACTCCATATCTACCTTAGACTAGGAGAGAGAGACTCCCACTCCATATCTACCTTAATAAGACTAGGAGAGAGAGACTCCCACTCCATATCTACCTTAATAAGACTAGGAGAGAGAGACTCCCACTCCATATCTACCTTAATAAGACTAGGAGAGAGAGACTCCCACTCCATATCTACCTTAATAAGACTAGGAGAGAGAGACTCCCACTCCATATCTACCTTAATAAGACTAGGAGAGAGAGACTCCCACTCCATATCTACCTTAATAAGACTAGGAGAGAGAGACTCCCACTCCATATCTACCTTAATAAGACTAGGAGAGAGAGACTCCCACTCCATATCTACCTTAATAAGACTAGGAGAGAGAGACTCCCACTCCATATCTACCTTAATAAGACTAGGAGAGAGAGACTCCCACTCCATATCTACCTTAATAAGACTAGGAGAGAGAGACTCCCACTCCATATCTACCTTAATAAGACTAGGAGAGAGAGACTCCCACTCCATATCTACCTTAATAAGACTAGGAGAGAGAGACTCCCACTCCATATCTACCTTAATAAGACTAGGAGAGAGAGACTCCCACTCCATATCTACCTTAATAAGACTAGGAGAGAGAGACTCCCACTCCATATCTACCTTAATAAGACTAGGAGAGAGAGACTCCCACTCCATATCTACCTTAATAAGACTAGGAGAGAGAGACTCCCACTCCATATCTACATTAATAAGACTAGGAGAGAGAGACTCCCACTCCATATCTACCTTAATAAGACTAGGAGAGAGAGACTCCCACTCCATATCTACCTTAATAAGACTAGGAGAGAGAGACTCCCACTCCATATCTACCTTAATAAGACTAGGAGAGAGAGACTCCCACTCCATATCTACCTTAAGACTAGGAGAGAGAGACTCCCACTCCATATCTACCTTAATAAGACTAGGAGAGAGAGACTCCCACTCCATATCTACCTTAATAAGACTAGGAGAGAGAGACTCCCACTCCATATCTACCTTAATAAGACTAGGAGAGAGAGACTCCCACTCCATATCTACCTTAATAAGACTAGGAGAGAGAGACTCCCACTCCATATCTACATTAATAAGACTAGGAGAGAGACTCCCACTCCATATCTACATTAATAAGACTAGGAGAGAGACTCCCACTCCATATCTACCTTAATAAGACTAGGAGAGAGAGACTCCCACTCCATATCTACCTTAATAAGACTAGGAGAGAGAGACTCCCACTCCATATCTACCTTAGACTAGGAGAGAGAGACTCCCACTCCATATCTACCTTAATAAGACTAGGAGAGAGAGACTCCCACTCCATATCTACCTTAATAAGACTAGGAGAGAGAGACTCCCACTCCATATCTACCTTAATAAGACTAGGAGAGAGAGACTCCCACTCCATATCTACCTTAATAAGACTAGGAGAGAGAGACTCCCACTCCATATCTACCTTAATAAGACTAGGAGAGAGAGACTCCCACTCCATATCTACCTTAATAAGACTAGGAGAGAGAGACTCCCACTCCATATCTACCTTAATAAGACTAGGAGAGAGAGACTCCCACTCCATATCTACCTTAATAAGACTAGGAGAGAGAGACTCCCACTCCATATCTACCTTAGACTAGGAGAGAGAGAGACTCCCACTCCATATCTACCTTAATAAGACTAGGAGAGAGAGACTCCCACTCCATATCTACCTTAATAAGACTAGGAGAGAGAGAGACTCCCACTCCATATCTACCTTAATAAGACTAGGAGAGAGAGACTCCCACTCCATATCTACCTTATAAGACTAGGAGAGAGAGACTCCCACTCCATATCTACCTTAATAAGACTAGGAGAGAGAGACTCCCACTCCATATCTACCTTAATAAGACTAGGAGAGAGAGACTCCCACTCCATATCTACCTTAATAAGACTAGGAGAGAGAGACTCCCACTCCATATCTACCTTAATAAGACTAGGAGAGAGAGACTCCCACTCCATATCTACCTTAATAAGACTAGGAGAGAGAGACTCCCACTCCATATCTACCTTAATAAGACTAGGAGAGAGAGACTCCCACTCCATATCTACCTTAATAAGACTAGGAGAGAGAGACTCCCACTCCATATCTACCTTAATAAGACTAGGAGAGAGAGACTCCCACTCCATATCTACCTTAATAAGACTAGGAGAGAGAGACTCCCACTCCATATCTACCTTAATAAGACTAGGAGAGAGAGACTCCCACTCCATATCTACCTTAATAAGACTAGGAGAGAGAGACTCCCACTCCATATCTACCTTAATAAGACTAGGAGAGAGAGACTCCCACTCCATATCTACCTTAATAAGACTAGGAGAGAGAGACTCCCACTCCATATCTACATTAATAAGACTAGGAGAGAGAGACTCCCACTCCATATCTACCTTAATAAGACTAGGAGAGAGAGAGACTCCCACTCCATATCTACCTTAATAAGACTAGGAGAGAGAGACTCCCACTCCATATCTACATTAATAAGACTAGGAGAGAGAGACTCCCACTCCATATCTACCTTAATAAGACTAGGAGAGAGAGACTCCCACTCCATATCTACCTTAATAAGACTAGGAGAGAGAGACTCCCACTCCATATCTACCTTAATAAGACTAGGAGAGAGAGACTCCCACTCCATATCTACCTTAATAAGACTAGGAGAGAGAGACTCCCACTCCATATCTACCTTAATAAGACTAGGAGAGAGAGACTCCCACTCCATATCTACCTTAATAAGACTAGGAGAGAGAGACTCCCACTCCATATCTACCTTAATAAGACTAGGAGAGAGAGACTCCCACTCCATATCTACCTTAATAAGACTAGGAGAGAGAGACTCCCACTCCATATCTACATTAATAAGACTAGGAGAGAGAGACTCCCACTCCATATCTACATTAATAAGACTAGGAGAGAGAGACTCCCACTCCATATCTACCTTAATAAGACTAGGAGAGAGAGACTCCCACTCCATATCTACCTTAATAAGACTAGGAGAGAGAGACTCCCACTCCATATCTACCTTAATAAGACTAGGAGAGAGAGACTCCCACTCCATATCTACCTTAATAAGACTAGGAGGAGAGAGACTCCCACTCCATATCTACATTAATAAGACTAGGAGAGAGAGACTCCCACTCCATATCTACCTTAATAAGACTAGGAGAGAGAGACTCCCACTCCATATCTACCTTAATAAGACTAGGAGAGAGAGACTCCCACTCCATATCTACCTTAATAAGACTAGGAGAGAGAGACTCCCACTCCATATCTACCTTAGACTAGGAGAGAGAGAGACTCCCACTCCATATCTACCTTAATAAGACTAGGAGAGAGAGACTCCCACTCCATATCTACCTTAATAAGACTAGGAGAGAGAGACTCCCACTCCATATCTACCTTAATAAGACTAGGAGAGAGAGACTCCCACTCCATATCTACCTTAATAAGACTAGGAGAGAGAGACTCCCACTCCATATCTACCTTAGACTAGGAGAGAGAGAGACTCCCACTCCATATCTACCTTAATAAGACTAGGAGAGAGAGACTCCCACTCCATATCTACCTTAATAAGACTAGGAGAGAGAGAGACTCCCACTCCATGTCTACCTTAATAAGACTAGGAGAGAGAGACTCCCACTCCATATCTACATTAGACTAGGAGAGAGAGACTCCCACTCCATATCTACCTTAATAAGACTAGGAGAGAGAGACTCCCACTCCATATCTACCTTAATAAGACTAGGAGAGAGAGAGACTCCCACTCCATATCTACCTTAGACTAGGAGAGAGAGAGACTCCCACTCCATATCTACCTTAATAAGACTAGGAGAGAGAGACTCCCACTCCATATCTACCTTAATAAGACTAGGAGAGAGAGACTCCCACTCCATATCTACCTTAATAAGACTAGGAGAGAGAGACTCCCACTCCATATCTACCTTAATAAGACTAGGAGAGAGAGACTCCCACTCCATATCTACCTTAATAAGACTAGGAGAGAGAGACTCCCACTCCATATCTGCCTTAGACTAGGAGAGAGAGACTCCCACTCCATATCTACCTTAATAAGACTAGGAGAGAGAGACTCCCACTCCATATCTACCTTAATAAGACTAGGAGAGAGAGACTCCCACTCCATATCTACCTTAATAAGACTAGGAGAGAGAGACTCCCACTCCATATCTACCTTAATAAGACTAGGAGAGAGAGACTCCCACTCCATATCTACATTAATAAGACTAGGAGAGAGAGACTCCCACTCCATATCTACCTTAATAAGACTAGGAGAGAGAGAGACTCCCACTCCATATCTACCTTAATAAGACTAGGAGAGAGAGACTCCCACTCCATATCTACATTAATAAGACTAGGAGAGAGAGACTCCCACTCCATATCTACATTAATAAGACTAGGAGAGAGAGACTCCCACTCCATATCTACCTTAATAAGACTAGGAGAGAGAGACTCCCACTCCATATCTACCTTAATAAGACTAGGAGAGAGAGACTCCCACTCCATATCTACATTAATAAGACTAGGAGAGAGAGAGACTCCCACTCCATATCTACCTTAGACTAGGAGAGAGAGACTCCCACTCCATATCTACCTTAATAAGACTAGGAGAGAGAGACTCCCACTCCATATCTACCTTAATAAGACTAGGAGAGAGAGACTCCCACTCCATATCTACCTTAATAAGACTAGGAGAGAGAGAGACTCCCACTCCATATCTACCTTAATAAGACTAGGAGAGAGAGACTCCCACTCCATATCTACATTAATAAGACTAGGAGAGAGACTCCCACTCCATATCTACATTAATAAGACTAGGAGAGAGACTCCCACTCCATATCTACCTTAATAAGACTAGGAGAGAGAGACTCCCACTCCATATCTACCTTAATAAGACTAGGAGAGAGAGACTCCCACTCCATATCTACCTTAGACTAGGAGAGAGAGAGACTCCCACTCCATATCTACCTTAATAAGACTAGGAGAGAGAGAGACTCCCACTCCATATCTACCTTAATAAGACTAGGAGAGAGAGACTCCCACTCCATATCTACCTTAATAAGACTAGGAGAGAGAGACTCCCACTCCATATCTACCTTAATAAGACTAGGAGAGAGAGACTCCCACTCCATATCTACCTTAATAAGACTAGGAGAGAGAGACTCCCACTCCATATCTACCTTAATAAGACTAGGAGAGAGAGACTCCCACTCCATATCTACCTTAATAAGACTAGGAGAGAGAGACTCCCACTCCATATCTACCTTAATAAGACTAGGAGAGAGAGACTCCCACTCCATATCTACCTTAGACTAGGAGAGAGAGAGACTCCCACTCCATATCTACCTTAATAAGACTAGGAGTGAGAGAGACTCCCACTCCATATCTACTTTAATAAGACTAGGAGAGAGAGACTCCCACTCCATATCTACCTTAATAAGACTAGGAGAGAGAGACTCCCACTCCATATCTACCTTAATAAGACTAGGAGAGAGAGACTCCCACTCCATATCTACCTTAGACTAGGAGAGAGAGAGACTCCCACTCCATATCTACCTTAATAAGACTAGGAGAGAGAGACTCCCACTCCATATCTACCTTAATAAGACCAGGAGAGAGAGAGACTCCCACTCCATGTCTACCTTAATAAGACTAGGAGAGAGAGACTCCCACTCCATATCTACATTAGACTAGGAGAGAGAGACTCCCACTCCATATCTACCTTAATAAGACTAGGAGAGAGAGACTCCCACTCCATATCTACCTTAATAAGACTAGGAGAGAGAGAGACTCCCACTCCATATCTACCTTAGACTAGGAGAGAGAGAGACTCCCACTCCATATCTACCTTAATAAGACTAGGAGAGAGAGACTCCCACTCCATATCTACCTTAATAAGACTAGGAGAGAGAGACTCCCACTCCATATCTACCTTAATAAGACTAGGAGAGAGAGACTCCCACTCCATATCTACCTTAATAAGACTAGGAGAGAGAGACTCCCACTCCATATCTACCTTAATAAGACTAGGAGAGAGAGACTCCCACTCCATATCTGCCTTAGACTAGGAGAGAGAGACTCCCACTCCATATCTACCTTAATAAGACTAGGAGAGAGAGACTCCCACTCCATATCTACCTTAATAAGACTAGGAGAGAGAGACTCCCACTCCATATCTACCTTAATAAGACTAGGAGAGAGAGACTCCCACTCCATATCTACCTTAATAAGACTAGGAGAGAGAGACTACCACTCCATATCTACATTAATAAGACTAGGAGAGAGAGACTCCAACTCCATATCTACCTTAATAAGACTAGGAGAGAGAGAGAATCCCACTCCATATCTACCTTAATAAGACTAGGAGAGAGAGACTCCCACTCCATATCTACATTAATAAGACTAGGAGAGAGAGACTCCCACTCCATATCTACATTAATAAGACTAGGAGAGAGAGACTCCCACTCCATATCTACCTTAATAAGACTAGGAGAGAGAGACTCCCACTCCATATCTACATTAATAAGACTAGGAGAGAGAGACTCCCACTCCATATCTACCTTAATAAGACTAGGAGAGAGAGACTCCCACTCCATATCTACCTTAATAAGACTAGGAGAGAGAGACTCCCACTCCATATCTACCTTAATAAGACTAGGAGAGAGAGACTCCCACTCCATATCTACCTTAATAAGACTAGGAGAGAGAGAGACTCCCACTCCATATCTGCCTTAATAAGACTAGGAGAGAGAGAGACTCCCACTCCATATCTACCTTAATAAGACTAGGAGAGAGAGACTCCCACTCCATATCTGCCTTAATAAGACTAGGAGAGAGAGAGACTCCCACTCCATATCTACCTTAGACTAGGAGAGAGAGACTCCCACTCCATATCTACCTTAATAAGACTAGGAGAGAGAGACTCCCACTCCATATCTACCTTAATAAGACTAGGAGAGAGAGACTCCCACTCCATATCTACCTTAATAAGACTAGGAGAGAGAGAGACTCCCACTCCATATCTACCTTAATAAGACTAGGAGAGAGAGACTCCCACTCCATATCTACATTAATAAGACTAGGAGAGAGACTCCCACTCCATATCTACATTAATAAGACTAGGAGAGAGACTCCCACTCCATATCTACCTTAATAAGACTAGGAGAGAGAGACTCCCACTCCATATCTACCTTAATAAGACTAGGAGAGAGAGACTCCCACTCCATATCTACCTTAGACTAGGAGAGAGAGACTCCCACTCCATATCTACCTTAATAAGACTAGGAGAGAGAGAGACTCCCACTCCATATCTACATTAATAAGACTAGGAGAGAGAGACTCCCACTCCATATCTACATTAATAAGACTAGGAGAGAGAGACTCCCACTCCATATCTACCTTAATAAGACTAGGAGAGAGAGACTCCCACTCCATATCTACCTTAATAAGACTAGGAGAGAGAGAGACTCCCACTCCATATCTACATTAATAAGACTAGGAGAGAGAGACTCCCACTCCATATCTACCTTAATAAGACTAGGAGAGAGAGACTCCCACTCCATATCTACCTTAATAAGACTAGGAGAGAGAGACTCCCACTCCATATCTACCTTAATAAGACTAGGAGAGAGAGACTCCCACTCCATATCTACCTTAGACTAGGAGAGAGAGACTCCCACTCCATATCTACCTTAATAAGACTAGGAGAGAGAGACTCCCACTCCATATCTACCTTAGACTAGGAGAGAGAGACTCCCACTCCATATCTACCTTAATAAGACTAGGAGAGAGAGAGACTCCCACTCCATATCTACCTTAATAAGACTAGGAGAGAGAGACTCCTACTCCATATCTGCCTTAATAAGACTAGGAGAGAGAGACTCCCACTCCATATCTACCTTAATAAGACTAGGAGAGAGAGACTCCCACTCCATATCTACATTAATAAGACTAGGAGAGAGAGACTCCCACTCCATATCTACATTAATAAGACTAGGAGAGAGAGACTCCCACTCCATATCTACATTAATAAGACTAGGAGAGAGAGACTCCCACTCCATATCTACCTTAATAAGACTAGGAGAGAGAGACTCCCACTCCATATCTACATTAATAAGACTAGGAGAGAGAGACTCCCACTCCATATCTACCTTAATAAGACTAGGAGAGAGAGACTCCCACTCCATATCTACCTTAATAAGACTAGGAGAGAGAGAGACTCCCACTCCATATCTACCTTAATAAGACTAGGAGAGAGAGACTCCCACTCCATATCTGCCTTAATAAGACTAGGAGAGAGAGAGACTCCCACTCCATATCTACCTTAATAAGACTAGGAGAGAGAGAGACTCCCACTCCATATCTACCTTAATAAGACTAGGAGAGAGAGACTCCCACTCCATATCTACATTAATAAGACTAGGAGAGAGAGACTCCCACTCCATATCTGCCTGCTCCATATCTGATTCCTTAAGAAGCTGCTAATACGTTGAAATGGATCAAATTGCACTGAGAGTTTCCATGGGACATAATGACAGGATGTTCTGATGGAGATAACGCCTGCATGGAGGGACATAGTTTGAGGATTTGCAGGATACAGGAGGGTAGAATACAGGAGGATAGAATACAGGAGGGCAGAATACAGGAGGGTAGAATACAGGAGGGTAGAATACAGGAGGGTAGAATACAGGAGGGCAGAATACAGGAGGGTAGAATACAGGAGTGTAGAATACAGGAGGGTGGAATACAGGAGGGCGGAATACAGGAGGGTAGAATACAGGAGGGTGGAATACAGGAGGGTAGAATACAGGAGGGTAGACTACAGGAGGGTGGAATACAGGAGGGTGGAATACAGGAGGGTGGAATACAGGAGGGTGGAATACAGGAGGGTGGAATACAGGAGGGTAGAATACAGGAGGGTGGGATACAGGAGGGTGGAATACAGGAGGGTAGAATACAGGAGGGCAGAATACAGGAGGGTGGGATACAAGAGGGTAGAATAGAGGAGGGTAGAATACAGGAGGGCAGAATACAGGAGGGTAGAATACAGGAGGGTGGAATACAGGAGGGTAGAATACAGGAGGGTAGAATACAGGAGGGTAGAATACAGGAGGGCAGAATACAGGAGGGTAGAATACAGGAGGGTAGAATACAGGAGGGCAGAATACAGGAGGGCAGAATACAGGAGGGTGGGATACAGGAGGGTGGGATACAGGAGGGTAGAATACAGGAGGGTGGAATACAGGAGGGTGGAATACAGGAGGGTAGAATACAGGAGGGTAGGATAGAGGAGGGCAGAATACAGGAGGGCGGAATACAGGAGGGTAGAATACAGGAGGGTAGAATACAGGAGGGTAGAATACAGGAGGGTAGAATACAGGAGGGTGGAATACAGGAGGGTGGAATACAGGAGGGTAGAATACAGGAGGGTGGAATACAGGAGGGTGGAATACAGGAGGGTAGAATACAGGAGGGTAGAATACAGGAGGGTGGAATAGAGGAGGGTAGAATACAGGAGGGTGGAATACAGGAGGGTGGAATACAGGAGGGTAGAATACAGGAGGGTAGAATACAGGAGGGTGGAATACAGGAGGGTGGAATACAGGAGGGTAGAATACAGGAGGGTGGAATACAGGAGGGTGGAATACAGGAGGGTAGAATACAGGAGGGTAGAATACAGGAGGGTGGAATAGAGGAGGGTAGAATACAGGAGGGTGGAATACAGGAGGGTAGAATACAGGAGGGTAGAATACAGGAGGGTAGAATACATGAGGGGTAGAATAGATGAGGGTAGAATAGATGAGGGTAGAATAGATGAGGGTGGAATACAGGAGGGTGGAATACAGGAGGGTGGAATACAGGAGGGTGGAATACAGGAGGGTGGAATACAGGAGGGTGGAATACAGGAGGGTAGAATACAGGAGGGTAGAATACAGGAGGGTGGAATACAGGAGGGCGGAATACAGGAGGGCGGAATACAGGAGGGTGGAATACAGGAGGGTAGAATACAGGAGGGTGGAATACAGGAGGGTGGAATACAGGAGGGTAGAATACAGGAGGGTGGAATACAGGAGGGTGGGATACAGGAGGGTGGGATACAGGAGGGTAGAATACAGAAGGGCAGAATACAGGAGGGCGGGATACAGGAGGGTAGAATAGAGGAGGGTAGAATACAGGAGGGCAGAATACAGGAGGGTAGAATACAGGAGGGTGGAATACAGGAGGGTAGAATACAGGAGGGCGGAATACAGGAGGGCGGGATACAGGAGGGTGGAATACAGGAGGGTGGAATACAGGAGTGATGCATAGTGCCAACTGTAAAGTTTGGTGGAGGAGGAACAATGGTCTGGGGCTGTTTTTCATGGTTCGGACCCCTTCGTTCCAGTGAAGGGAAATCTTAATGCTACAGCATACAATGACATTCTAGATTATTCTGTACTTCCAACTTTGTGGCAACAGTTTGGGGAAGGCCCGTTCCTGTTTCAGCATGACAATACCCCCGTGCACAAAGCGATGTCCATACAGAAATGGATTGTGGAGATCAGTGTAGAAGAACTTGACTGGCCTGCAGAAACCCAAGACCTCAAACCCAATTGGGATGAATTGGAACCCCGACTGCGAGCCAGGCCCAATCGCCCAACATCAGTGCCCGACCTCACTAATGCTCGTGTGGCTGAATGGAAGCAAGTCCCCTCTCAGCAATGTTCCAACATCTAGTGGAAATCCTTCCCAGAGGAGTGGAGGCTGTTATAGCAGCAATGTTCCAACATCTAGTGGAAAGCGTTCCCAGAAGAGTGGAGGCTGTTATAGCAGCAATGTTCCAACATCTAGTGGAAAGCCTTCCCAGAAGAGTGGAGGCTGTTATAGCAGCAATGTTCCAACATCTAGTGGAAAGCCTTCCCAGAAGAGTGGAGGCTGTTATAGCAGCAATGTTCCAACATCTAGTGGAAAGCCTTCCCAGAAGAGTGGAGGCTGTTATAGCAGCAATGTTCCAACATCTAGTGGAAAGCCTTCCCAGAAGAGTGGAGGCTGTTATAGCAGCAATGTTCCAACATCTAGTGGAAAGCCTTCCCAGAAGAGTGGAGGCTGTTATAGCAGCAATGTTCCAACATCTAGTGGAAATCCTTCCCTGAAGAGTGGAGGCTGTTTTAGGAGCAATGTTCCAACATCTAGTGGAAAGCCTTCCCAGAAGAGTGGAGGCTGTTATAGCAGCAATGTTCCAACATCTAGTGGAAAGCCTTCCCAGAAGAGTGGAGGCTGTTATAGCAGCAATGTTCCAACATCTAGTGGAAAGCCTTCCCAGAAGAGTGGAGGCTGTTATAGCAGCAATGTTCCAACATCTAGTGGAAAGCCTTCCCAGAAAAGTGGAGGCTGTTATAGCAGCAATGTTCCAACATCTAGTGGAAAGCCTTCCCAGAAGAGTGGAGGCTGTTATAGCAGCAATGTTCCAACATCTAGTGTAAAGCCTTCCCAGAAGAGAGGAGGCTGTTATAGCAGCAATGTTCCAACATCTAGTGGAAAGCCTTCCCAGAAGAGTGGAGGCTGTTATAGCAGCAATGTTCCAACATCTAGTGGAAAGCCTTCCCAGAAGAGTGGAGGCTGTTATAGCAGCAATGTTCCATCATCTAGTGCAGGGGTGTCAAACTCATTCCACGGAGGGCCTTGTGTCTGCAGGTTTTTGGTCTTTCCTTTCAATAAAGCCCTAGACAACCAGGTGTGGGGAGTTCCTAACTAATTAGTGATGTTAATTCATCAATCAAGTACAAGGGTGGAGCGAAAACCCGCAGACACTCGGCCCTCCATGGAATGAGTTTGACACCTGTGATCTAGTGGAAAGCCTTCCCAGAAGAGTGGAGGCTGTTATAGCAGCAATGTTCCAACATCTAGTGGAAATCCTTCCCAGAAGAGTGGAGGCTGTTATAGCAGCAATGTTCCAACATCTAGTGGAAATCCTTCCCAGAAGAGTGGAGGCTGTTATAGCAGCAATGTTCCAACATCTAGTGGAAATCCTTCCCTGAAGAATGGAGGCTGTTATAGCAGCAATGTTCCAACATCTAGTGGAAAGTCTTCCCAGAAGTGTGGAGGCTGTTATAGCAGCAAAGGGGGACCAACTCCATATTAATGAGATGTTCGAGGAGCAGGTGTCCACATACTTTATGTCATGGAGTGTACTGTATGTAAAAACTACCTAGACAGATACTGTTATGACTAGCGTGCGGATAGAGATAACCTACTCTATAGTACCCAAAAGAAATAATATGATAAGGTTATGACTAGCGTGTGGATAGAGATAACCTACTCTATAGTACCCAAAAGAGATAATATGATAATGTTATGACTAGCGTGTGGATAGAGATAACCTACTCTATAGTACCCAAAAGAGATAATATGATAATGTTATGATTTGCGTGTGGATAGAGATAACCTACTCTATAGTACCCAAAAGAGATAATATGATAATGTTATGACTAGCGTGCGGATAGAGATAACCTACTCTATAGTACCCAAAAGAGATAATATGATAAGGTTATGACTAGCGTGTGGATAGAGATAACCTACTCTATAGTACCCAAAAGAGATAATATGATAATGTTATGTGGATAGAGAGAACCTACTCTATAGTACCCTGACTGATGTGTGTCAATAACTACTCAGACAGAAGGATCAACAGACGTATTTCCACACACAGACAGGGGAATAATACAATTAAAAACAGAGCTACAATATTTCCCAACAACATAATGGGGAATATACTGTATTTGTATAATTTATACAATATATAACACAATATACCGCAACGCTGGGGTGTATTCATTACGTCTTGAAACGGAAACCGCTTACCGTTTAAGAACCAAACGGAAGCCAGATCACATTATAATACATCACATGAAGCCTCTCTCTCTACATCTCTCTCTCTCTCTCTCTCTCTGTCTCTCTCTGTCTCTCTCTCTCTCTCTCTGTCTCTCTCTCTCTCTCTGTCTCTCTGTCTCTCTGTCTCTCTCTCTCTACATCTCTCTCTCTCTCTCTCTCTCTGTGTCACGATCGTGTACTGGAGAGAATGAGGACCAAGGCGCAGCTGGATATGAATACATCTTCTCTTTTTTTTATTTAAAAGACGAAGATGAACACGACACGAAACACTATAACAAAAACTATACAAAACAAGAAAACGACCATGAAGCTACAAACGTTGTGCACAAACATACAGGCTACTAACGTTTTACATAGACAATTACCCACAATCAATGAGAGCCTATGGCTACCCTAAATAAGGCTCCCAATCAGAGACAACCGAAATCAGCTGTCTCTAATTGGGAACTCATTCAGGTAACCATAGACTCTCCTAGATAACTAACCAACATAGACAACTCTAGACATATACACTCAACACAAAACCATCTACTACACCCCATAACCCCTTTACCAAATAAACACCCAAAACCAACAAAACATAAACATTCCCCATGTCACACCCTGACCTAACTAAAATAATAAAGAAAACAAAGAATAATAAGGCCAGGGCGTGACACTCTGTCTCTCTCTGTCTCTCTCTCTCTCTCTGTCTCTCAATTCAATTCAATTCAATTTGCTTTATTGGCATGACGTAACAATGTACATATTGCCAAAGCTTATTTACAATATAAAAATGAGAATCAAAATGGTCAACGGGACAACAGTAACAACAATAACTAACTGTCAAAATAACCATACATTCAACAATAACAATAAACATACAGTAGAGGACATGTGCAGGTTGATTGGTCTGTCAGACACTGTCCCTCAACTTATGGCAGGCAGCAATGTAGTGCGCTGCCAACCCACAGCTCTCTGCGTCCTCCCCCAACAGGACGGGTAGCCTATCCTCATCAGAGAGGTCTTTGAAACCTTGAATAAGAGTTTCAAATTTGGGGAAATGACACTCTAATTGTTTTATATTTTTGACATTTTGTCAGGAAATGCAGCTCCGTCTCACAAGTTCTGCTGTTGTGCAGTGGTTGCACAGCCTTTCCTCTACAGGGAGCCAGGTTTTCCTGTGTCTACCCTTCTCAATGGCAAGGCTGTGCTCACTGAGCCTGTACTTTGTCAAGGTTTTTCTAAGGTTTTGATCAGTAACCATAGTCAAATAGTTAGCCATGGTGTACTGTCGATTTAGGGCCAGATAGCACTGCATTTTGCTCTGTGCTTGTGCTTGTGTTTCCCAATAAGCAATGTAGTTTTGTTTTGACTGTGTTGTAATTTGGTTTATTCTGATTGATTGGATGTTCTGGTCCTGAGGCTTCAGTGTGTTAGTAGAACAGGTTTGTGAACTCAGCCCCAGGACCAGCTGGATGAGGGGACTCTTTTCTTTGCTCAGCTCTTGGTATTGCAGGGCTTGGTAGTGATATGAGAGGGGGTCACTGTATTTTAGATGTTTCCAAAACTTAATTGCTCTTTTTTGAGTTTTTATTATTAGTGGATATTTGCCTAATTCTGCCCTGCATGCATTGTTTGTAGTTTTCCTCTGGACATGTAGGAGAATCTTACAGAACTCTGCATGCAGGGTTTCAATGGGATGTTTGTCCCATTTGATGAAATCTTGTTTTGCAAGTGGACCCCACACCTCGCTGCCATAAAGTGCAATTGGTTCAATGACATATTCAATTAGTTTTAGCCAGATTTTAATAGGTATTTCAATTTGAATTTGCTTTTTAATTGCGTAGAATGCCCTGCGTGCTTTCTCTCTCAGTTCATTCACTGCCTCATTAAGGTGTCCAGTTGAGCTTATTTTTAAACCTAAGTAATTGTAGTGTGTGCAGTACTCTATATATTTTGTACCAATTGAGAACTTTGGTCTAATTCCCTGAGATCTGGATCTTCTCTGGAAAATCATTATTTTAGTCTTTTTGGGGTTTACTGCCAGGGCCCAGGTCTGGCAGTACTGCTCTAGCAGATCCAGGCTCTGCTGTAGGCCATGTGCTGTGGGTGACAACAGGCATAGGTCATCTGCGAAGAGTAGGCATTTAACCTCTGAATTATGGAGACTAACACCAGGGGCTGAGGATTTATCTAGAATAGTGGCCAATTCGTTGATTTAAATATTGAAGAGTGCAGGGCTCAGATTACAACCCTGACGAAGGCCCCGCCCCTGGTTAAAGAATTCTGTTCTTTTCTTGCCAATTTTAATGCTGCACGTATTGCCAGTATACATTGATTTAATTATGTCATATGTTTTACCCCCTACACCACTTTCAATAACTTTGTAGAACAGTCCTGTGTGCCAAATAGAATCAAATGCTTTTTGGAAGTCGATAAAGCAAGCGTATATTTTGGTATTATTTTGGTGGACATGTTTACCTATCAGGGTGTGTAGGGTGTAAATATGATCGGTCGTGCGATGTTTTGGTATAAATCCAATTTGGCTTTTACTCAAGACATTGTGCTTATTAAGGAAGTTTAGAACTCTTACATTTATAATACTACAGAAAACCTTCCCCAGGTTACTGTTCACACAAATGCCTCTGTAATTGTTAGGGTCAAATTTGTCTCCATTTTTAAAGATTGGGGTTATGAGTCCTTGATTCCAGATGTCAGGGAAATAACCTACACTCAGGATCAAATTAAACAGTTTTAATATGGCCAATTGAAATTTTGCACTAGTGAGTTTGAGCATCTCATTTAGGATGCCATCAGGTCCGCATGCCTTTTTAAATTTGAGAGCCTGGTCAGGTGTTCTGCCACTGTGTACTCTCTGTTTAGGGTCAGTCACAGTGGTCAGGTATTCTGCCACTGTGTACTCTCTGTTTAGGGTCAGTCACAGTGGTCAGGTATTCTGCCACTGTGGACTCTCTGTTTTATGGTCAGTCACAGTGGTCAGGTATTCTGCCACTGTGGACTCTCTGTTTAGGGTCAGTCACAGTGGTCAGGTATTCTGCCACTGTGGACTCTCTGTTTAGGGTCAGTCACAGTGGTCAGGTATTCTGCCACTGTGGACTCTCTGTTTAGGGTCAGTCACAGTGGTCAGGTATTCTGCCACTGTGGACTCTCTGTTTAGGGTCAGTCACAGTGGTCAGGTATTCTGCCACTGTGGACTCTCTGTTTAGGGTCAGTCACAGTGGTCAGGTATTCTGCCACTGTGGACTCTCTGTTTAGGGCCAAATAGCATTCTAGTTTGCTCTGCTTTTTTGTTAATTCTTTCCTATGTGTCAAGTA
>NC_074681.1:8247020-8332020 GCF_029448725.1 Salvelinus fontinalis | reverse complement strand
AGCCCTGACTGTTTACTAGCAGGCTTACAGCCCTGACTGTTTACTAGCAGGCTTACAGCCCTGACTGTTTACTAGCAGGCTTACAGCCCTGACCGTTTACTAGCAGGCTTACAGCCCTGACTGTTTACTAGCAGGCTTACAGTCCTGACTGTTTACTAGCAGGCTTACAGCCCTGACCGTTTACTAGCAGGCTTACAGCCCTGACTGTTTACTACCAGGCTTACAGTCCTGACTGTTTACTAGCAGGCTTACAGCCCTGACTGTTTACTAGCAGGCTTATAGCCCTGACTGTTTACTAGCAGGCTTACAGTCCTGACTGTTCACTAGCAGGCTTACAGCCCTGACTTTTTACTAGCAGGCTTACAGTCCTGACTGTTTACTAGCAGGCTTACAGCCCTGACCGTTTACTAGCAGGCTTACAGCCCTGACCGTTTACTAGCAGGCTTACAGCCCTGACTGTTTACTAGCAGGCTTACAGTCCTGACTGTTTACTAGCAGGCTTACAGTCCTGACTGTTTACTAGCAGGCTTACAGCCCTGACTGTTTACTAGCAGGCTTACAGTCCTGACTGTTTACTAGCAGGCTTACAGCCCTGACTGTTTACTAGCAGGCTTACAGTCCTGACTGTTTACTAGCAGGCTTACAGCCCTGACTGTTTACTAGCAGGCTTACAGTCCTGACTGTTTACTAGCAGGCTTACAGCCCTGACCGTTTACTAGCAGGCTTACAGCCCTGACTGTTTACTAGCAGGCTTACAGCCCTGACTGTTTACTAGCAGGCTTACAGTCCTGACTGTTTACTAGCAGGCTTACAGTCCTGACTGTTTACTAGCAGGCTTACAGTCCTGACTGTTTACTAGCAGGCTTACAGTCCTGACCGTTTACTAGCAGGCTTACAGTCCTGACTGTTTACTAGCAGGCTTACAGCCCTGACTGTTTACTAGCAGGCTTACAGTCCTGACTGTTATCTATCACCAAGGCTGGTGAATAGAGCAATTGAGGAGGATGGGAGACCCACGGTATAGGCACGGAGACCACAAAGTGTGTTTCAAAAATCATCAGAGACAAATTATTTTAACCTAAAACATATAGTACAATATTATGGGAATATTATGGGAATGAGACTTACACAGTCAGTGTTGGAAAGGAATCACAGCAGGGATTGGATGAGGGTATGAGGCATGAGTTGAGGTGTTCAGAGGCTTGACCAGGACAGGATTTGGACTGGGAAGACAAAAAACTAGGACAACATCCTTCAGTTAGACAAAAGAGTTAAGAATGATTAAGTCCCAGCGAGGAGGAAAATCAATGATGTGTAATAATGTGATTGTGTTTGTGATTGACTCTACATACAGTAATGAGAGGAAATTGATAAGGGTCCTCACAGTGCTTGGAGAGGAATCAATCAATCAATCAAATGTATTTACAGTTGAAGTCGGAAGTTTACATACACTTAGGTTGGAGTAATTAAAACTCGTTTTTCACCCACTTCACAAATGTCTTGATAACAAACTATAGTTTCGGCAAGTCGGTTAGGACATCTACTTTATGCATGACACAAGTAATTTTTCCAAAAATAGTTTTCAGACAGATTATTTCACTTATAATTCACTGTATCACAATTCCAGTGGGTCAGAAGTTTACATACACTAAGTTGACTGTGCCTTTAGAAGCTTCTGATAGGCTAATTGACATCATCTGAGTCAGTTGGAGGTGTAACTGTGGATGTATTACAAGGCCTACCTTCAAACTCAGTGCCTCTTTGCTTGACATCATGGGAAAATCAAAAGAAATCAGCCAAGGCCTCAGAAAAAAAGTTGTAGACCTCCACAAGTCTGGTTCATCCTTGGGAGCAACTTCCAAACGCCTGAAGGTACCACGTTTATCTGTACAAACAATAGTACGCAAGTATAAACACCATGGGACCACGCAGCCGTCATACCGCTCAGGAAGGAGCGTTCTGTCTCCTAGAGATGAACGTATTTTGGTGCGAAAAGTGCAAATCAATACACGGTCGAGTATATGTGAACTTCTGACCCACTGGGAATGTGATGAAAGAAATCAAAGCTGAAATAAATCATTCTCTCTACTATTATTCTGACATTTCACATTCTTAAAATAAATTGGTGATCCTAACTGACCTAAAACAGGGAATTTTTACTAGGATTAAATGTCAGGAATTGTGAAAAATTGAGATTAAATGTATTTGGCTAAGGTGTATGTAAACATCTGACTTCAACTGTATAAACCCCTTCTTACATCAGCTGATGTCACAAAGTGCTGTACAGAAACCCAGCCTAAAACCCCAAACAGCAAGCAGGTATAGAAGCATGGTGGCTAGGAAAAACTCCCTAGACAGGCCAAAACCTAGGAAGAAACCTAGAGAGGAACCAGGCTATGAGGGGTGGCCAGTCCTCTTCTGGCTGTGCCGGGTGGAGATTATAACAGAACATGGCCAAGATGTTCAAATGTTCATAGATGACCAGCAGGGTTAAATAATAATAATCACAGAGGTTGTAGAGGATGAAAACAGCAGGTCTGGGACAGGTAGCATGTCCGGTGGACAGGTCAGGGTTCCATAGCCGCAGGCAGAACAGTTGAAACAGCTCGACCAGGTGGACTGGGGACAGCATGGAGTCATCAGGCCAGGTAGTCCTGTGGCATGGTCCTACGGCTCAGGTCCTCCGAGGAGAAAAAGAGAGAGAGAGCCTAGCCCCCTGACACATAAACTATTACAGCATAAATACTGGAGGCTGAGACAGGAGGGGTCGGGATACACTGTGGCCCCGTCCGACGATACCCCCGGACAGGGCCAAACAGGCAGGATATAACCTCACCACTTTGCCAAAGCACAGCCCCCACACCACTAGAGGGATATCTTCAACCACCAACTTACCATCCTGAGACAAGGCCGAGTATAGCCCACGAAGATCTCCCCCACGGCACAAACCCATGGGGGGGTGCCAACCCAGACAGGAAGACAACGTCAGTGACTCAACCCACTCAAGTGACGCACCCCTCCTAGGGACGGCATGGAAGAGCACCAGTAAGCCAGTGACTCAGCCCCTGTAATAGGGTTAGAGGCAGAGAATCCCAGTGGAGAGAGGGGAACCGGCCAGGCAGAGACAGCAAGGGCTGTTCGTTGCTCCAGTGCCTTTCCGTTCACCTTCACACCCCTGGGCCAGACTACACTCAATCATAGGACCTACTGAAGAGATAAGTCTTCAATAAAGACTTAAAGGTCGCGACCGAGTCTGCGTCTCTCACATGGGTAGGCAGACCGTTCCATAAAAATGGAGATCTATAGGAGAAAGCCCTGCCTCCAGCTGTTTGCTTAGAAATTCTAGGGACAATTAGGAGGCCTGCGTCTTGTGACCGTAGCGTACGTGTAGGTATGTACAGCAGGACCAAATCAGAAAGATAGGTAGGAGCAAGCCCATGTAACGCTTTGTAGGTTAGCAGTAAAACGTTGAAATCAGCCCTAGCCTTAACAGGAAGCCAGTGTAGAGAGACTAGCACTGGAGTAATATGATCACATTTTTTGGTTGTAGTCAAGATTCTAGCAGCCGTGTTTAGCACTAACTGAAGTTTAATTAGTGCTTTATCCGGGTAGCCGGAAAGTAGAGCATTGCAGTAGTCTAACCTAGAAGTGGCGACAAGCATGGATTAATTTCTCTGCATCAATTTTGTACAGAAAGTTTCTGATTTTTGCAATGTTACGTAGATGGAAAAAAGCTTGATATGTTCGTCAAAAGAGAGATCAGGGTCCAGAGTAACGCCGAGGTCCTTCACAGTTTTATTTGAGACGACTTTACAACCATCAAGATTAATTGTCAGATTCAACAGAAGATCTCTTTGGTTCTTGGGATCTAGAACAAGCATCTCTGTTTTGTCTGACCTCCACTTCCTCAAATCAAATCAAATCAAATCTTTACATACTCATGGTTAGCAGATGTTAATGCGAGTGTAGCGAAATGCTTGTGCTTCTAGTTCCGACAATGCAGTAATAACCAACGAGTAATCTAACCTAACAATTCCACAACCGCATAGTTTCCTAGGAACGCGAAGCGAGGCGGCCATCTCTGTCGGCGCCGGCTAGTGAAAACAATAGTGGTCCTAAAACGGAACCTTGAGGAACACCAAAATTTACAGTTGATTTGTCAGAGGACAAACCATTCACAGAGACAAACTGATATCTTTCCGACAGACAAGATCTAAACTAGGCCAGAACTTGTCCGTGTAGACCAATTTGGGTTTCCAATCTCTCCAAAAGAATGTGGTGATCGATGGTGTCAAAGGCAACACTAAGGTCTAGGAGCACGAGGGCAGATGCAGAGCCTCGGCCTGACGCCATTAAAAGGTCATTTACCACCTTCACAAGTGCAGTCTCAGTGCTATGATGGGGCCTAAAACTAGACTGAAGCGTTTCGTATACATTGTTTGTCTTCAGGAAGGCAGTGAGTTTCTGTGCAACTGCTTTTTCCAAACATTTTGAGCGGATTGGGAGATTCGATATAGGCTGATTAGTTTTTTATATTTTCTGGGTCAAGGTTTGGCTTTTTCAAGAGAGGCTTTATTACTGCCACTTTTAGTGAGTTTGGTACACATCCAGTGGATAGTGGGCCGTTTATTATATTCAACATAGGATGGCCAAGCACAGGAAGCAGCTCTTTAAGTAGTTTAGTTGGAATAGGGTCCAGTATGCAGCTTGAAGGTTTAGAGGCCATGATTATTTTCATCATCGTGTCAAGAGATATAGTTTTGAAAAACTTGAGCGTTTCCCTTGATCCTAGGTCCTGGCAGAGTTATGCAGACTCAGAACAACTGAGCTTTCTAATGATCATGAACTTTGATCTTTTCATCAAAAGAAGTTCATGAATTTATTACTGCTGAAGTGAAAGCCATCCTCTCTTGGGGAATGCTGCTTTTTAGTTAGCTTTGCGACAGTATCAAAAATAAACTTTGGATTGTTCTTATTTTCCTCAATTAAGTTGGAAAAATAGGATGATCGAGCAGCAGTGAGGGCTCTTCGATACTGCACGGTACTGTCTTTCCAAGCTAGTCGGAAGACTTCCAGTTTGGTGTAGTGCCATTTCCGTTCCAATTTTCTGGAAGCTTGCTTCAGAGCTCGGGTTTTTTGTATACCAGGGAGCTAGTTTCTTATGACAAATGTTTTTGGTTTTTAGGGGTGCAACTGCATCTAGGGTATTGCGCAAGTGTCACGTTCCTGAACTATTTCTGTTAGTTTGTTGTATGTGTTAGTTGGTCAGGACGTGAGTTTGGGTGGGCATTCTATGTTGTCTGTTTCTATGTTGGTTTATGGGTTGCCTGGTATGGCTCTTAATTAGAGGCAGGTGTTTGGCGTTCCTCTAATTAAGAGTCATATTTAGGTAGGTTGTTTCACAGTGTTCGTTGTGGGTGGTTGTCTCCTGTGTCAGTGTTTGTCGCACCATACGGGACTGTTCGGTTTGTTTGTTCATCGTCATTTTATGTGTAGGCTATTTTCCCTGTTCGTGCGTTCTTCGTGTTTATGTGAGTTCGTCGTCCAGGTCTGTCTACACCGTTTGTTGTTTTGTTAGTTTTATTGTAAGTTCGTGTTTTCGTGTTTTCTTTAATAAATCATGTCTTCACAATCCGCTGCGCCTTGGTTCCATCACTACTCCTCCTCTTCGGATGAAGAGGAGGAGGACCACCGTTACAGAACCACCCACCAAATCTCCAGAACCAAGCAGCGGATGTTCGAGCGGGATTATACACAGGACTACTGGACTTGGGAGGACGAGCTGGATCGAAAAGGTCCTTGGGCTCAACCAGGGGGATATCGCCGCCCTAAAGCTGAGCTGGAGGCAGCGAGAGTAGAGAGGCGGCGATATGAGGAGGCAGCAAGGAAGCAAGGCTGGAGACCGGAGAATCAAGCCTAAAACCGGCATTATGAGGGGACGCGTCTTGCACGGAAGCCCGAAAAGCCCGTGAGTACCACCCAAAAATTTCTTGGGGGGGGGTTAAGAGGTAGTGGGCCAAGGGCAGGTAGGAGACCTGCGCCCACTTACCAGGCTAACCGTGGAGAGCGGGAGTACGGGCAGACACCGTGTTACGCAGTAGAGCGCACGGTGTTCCCTGTACGTGTGCATAGCCCAGTGCGGGTTATTCCACCTCCCAGCACTGGTAGGGCTAGATTGGGCATTGAGCCAAATGTCATGAAGGCTTACATGGCACCAGCCTTACGCATGGTGTCCCCGGTTCGCCTACATAGCCCGGTGCGGGTTATTCCACCTCCCCGCACTGGTCGGGCGACGGGGAGCATTCAACCAGGTAAGGTTGGGCAGGCTCGGTGCTCAAGGGAGCCAGTACGCCTGCACGGTCCGGTATTTCCGGCACTACCTCCCCGCCCCAGCCCAGTACCACCAGTGCCTACACCACGCACCAGGCTTCCAGTGCGTTTCCAGAGCCCTGTTCCTCCTCCACGCACTCTCTCTATGGTGCGTGTCTCCAGCCCGGTGCCTCCAGTTCCGGCACCACGCACTAAGCCACCTGTGCATCTCCAGAGCCCTGTACACACTGTTCCTTCTCCCCGTACTCGTCCTGATGTGCGTGCACTCAGCCCGGTGCCACCAGTGCCGGTACCACGCACCAGGAATATAGCACGCTTTGAGAGTCCAGTGTGCCCTGTCCCTGCTCCCCGCACTAGGCTTGAAGTGCGTGTCCCCAGTCCGGTGCCTCCAGTTCCGGCACCACGCACCAGGCCTACAGTGCGTCTCAGCCGGCCAGAGTCTGCCGTCTGCCCAACGGCGCATGAACTGCCTGTCTGCCATGAGCCTGCAAAGCTGCCCGTCTGCCATGAGCCTACAGAGCCTTCCGCCAGACAGGAGCAGCCAAAGCCTTCCGCCAGACAGGAGCAGTCTGAGCCATTCGTCTCCGCAGCGCCATCTGAGCCATCCGTCTCCGCAGCGCCATCTGAGCCATCCGTCTTCCCAGCGCCGTCTGAGCCATCCGTCTCCCCAGCGCCGTCTGAGCCATCCGTCTCCCCAGCGCCGTCTGAGCCATCCGTCTGTCCCGAGCCATTAGAGCCGCCCGTCTGTCCCGAGCCGTCAGAGCCGATAGTCAGTCAGGAGCCGCTAGAGCCAGTCGTCAGTCAGGATCTGCCAGAGCCGCCAACCAGACAGGATCTGCCAGAGCCACCAACCAGACAGGATCTGCCAGAGCCGCCAACCAGACAGGATCTGCCAGAGCCGCCAACCAGACAGGATCTGCCAGAGCCGTCAGTGAGCCATGAGCGTCCAGAGCCGTCAGCCAGCCATGAGCGTCCAGAGCCGTCAGCCAGCCATGAGCGTCCAGAGCCGTCAGCCAGCCATGAGCGTCCAGAGCCGTCAGCCAGCCATGAGCGTCCAGAGCCGTCAGCCAGCCATGAGCGTCCAGAGCCGTCAGCCAGCCATGAGCATCCAGAGTCGTCAGCCAGTCATGAGCTGTCCCTCAGCCCAGAGCGGCTATTTATTCAGAACTGCCCCTCAGTCCAGAGCTGTCTCTCTGTCCGGAGCTGCCTTTCAGTCCGGAGTTGCCCCTCTATCCTGAGCTACCTCTCTATACTGAGTTACCTCGCTATCCTCAGCTATCCCTCTGTCCTGAGCTATCCCTCTGTCCTGAGCTATCCCTCTATCCCGGTGCTGCCCCTGGTGTCGATGTTACCTAAAAGATTTAGTGGATGTAAGATGAGGGTGGTCATTTGTAGGGGGAAATGTAAGCTGGGATTGACTATGGTGGGGTGGGGACCTCGCCCTGAGCCTGAGCCACCACCGTGGTCAGATGCCCACCCAGACCCTCCCCTAGACTTTGTGCTGGTGCGCCCGGAGTTCGCACCTTATGGGGGGGGGTTATGTCACGTTCCTGACCTATTTCTGTTAGTTTGTTGTATGTGTTAGTTGGTCAGGACGTGAGTTTGGGTGGGCATTCTATGTTGTCTGTTTCTATGTTGGTTTATGGGTTGCCTGGTATGGCTCTTAATTAGAGGCAGGTGTTTGGCGTTCCTCTAATTAAGAGTCATATTTAGGTAGGTTGTTTCACAGTGTTCGTTGTGGGTGGTTGTCTCCTGTGTCAGTGTTTGTCGCACCATACGGGACTGTTCGGTTTGTTTGTTCATCGTCATTTTATGTGTAGGCTATTTTCCCTGTTCGTGCGTTCTTCGTGTTTATGTGAGTTCGTCGTCCAGGTCTGTCTACACCGTTTGTTGTTTTGTTAGTTTTATTGTAAGTTCGTGTTTTCGTGTTTTCTTTAATAAATCATGTCTTCACAATCCGCTGCGCCTTGGTTCCATCACTACTCCTCCTCTTCGGATGAAGAGGAGGAGGACCACCGTTACAGCAAGGTTAAATTGAGTTCCTCAGTTAGGTGGTTAACCGATGTTTGTACTCTGACGTCCTTGGGTGGGTGGAGGGAGTCTAGAAGGTCATCTAGAAATCTTTGGGTTGTCCGAGAATTTATAATACGGCTTTTGATGATCCTTGGTTTAGGTCTGAGCAGATTATTTGATGTGATTGCAAACGTAATAAGAAAGGTGGTCCGATAGTCCAGGATTATGAGGAAAAACATTAAGATCCACAACATTTATTCCATGGGACAAAACTAGGTCCAGAGTATGACTGTGGTAGTGAGTAGATCCGGAGACATGTTGGACAAAACCCACTGAGTCGATGATGGCTCCGAAAGCCTTTTGGAGTGGGTCTGTGGACTTTTCCATGTGAATATTAAAGTTACCAAAAATGTGAATATTATCTGCCATGACTTCAAGGTCCGATAGGAATTCATGGAACTCAGTGAGGAACGCTGTATAAGGCCCAGGAAGCCTGTAAACAGTAGATATAAAAAGTGATTGAGTAGGCTGCATAAATTTCATGACTAGAAGCTGGCTAACAGCCTCCTGCCTGGCCTGCACCCTATTTCATTGTGGAGCTAGAGGAGTTAGAGCCCTGTCTATGTTCGTAGATAAGATGAGAGCACCCCTCCAGCTAGGATGGAGTCCGTCACGCCTCAGCAGGTCAGTCTTGGTCCTGTTTGTGGGTGAGTCCCAGAAAGAGAACCAATTATCTACAAATTCTATCTTTTGGGAGGGGCAGAAAACAGTTTTCAACCAGCGATTGAGTTGTGAGACTCTGCTGTAGAGCTCATCACTCCCACTAACTGGGAGGGGGCCAGAGACAATTACTCGATGCCGACACATCTTTCTAGTTGATTTACACGCTGAAGCTACATTGCGCTTGGTGACCTCTGACTGTTTCATCCTAACATCGTTGGTGCCAACGTGGATAACAATATCTCTATACTCTCTACACTCGCCAGTTTTATCTTTAGCCAGCACCATCTTCAGATTAGACTTAACGTCGGTATCCCTGCCCCCTGGTAAACAATGTATGATCGCTGGGTGATTCGTTTTAAGTCTAATACTGCGGGTAATGGAGTCGCCAATGACTAGGGTTTTCAATTTGTCAGAGCTAATGGTGGGAAGCTTCGACGTCTCAGACCCCGTAGCGGGAGGAGTAGAGACAAGAGAAGACTCGGCCTCAGACTCCGACTCGCTGCTTAATGGGGAAAACCGGTTGAAAGTTTCTGTCGGCTGATTGAGCGACACCGGTTGAGCATTCCTACAGCATCTCCCTCCAGAAGCCAGCATTCCCTCCCCCATATGCCAATGACTAGGGTTTTAGACCCTTTCTTCTTTAAGGTTGCTGCCCCTATCATCACCAAGCCTATCTCTGACCTGTTTAACCTGTCTCTCCTCTCTGGGGAGGTTCTCATTGATTGGAAGGCAGCCACGGTTCGTCCTTTATTTAAAGGGGGAGATCAAGCTGATCCTAACTGTTATAGGCCTATTTCTATTTTGCCCTGTTTATCAAAAGTGTTGGAAAAACTTGTCCGTAATCAACTGACTGGCTTTCTTGATGTCTATAGTATTCTCTCTGGTATGCAATCTGGTTTCAGCTCAGGTTATGGATGTGTCACTGCAACCTTAAAGGTCCTCAATGATGTCACCATTGCCCTTGATTCTAAGCAATGTTGTACTGCTATTTTTATTGACTTGGCCAAAGCTTTTGATACAGTAGACCATTCCAATCTAGTGGGCCGGCTAAGGAGTATTGGTGTCTCTGAGGGGTCTTTGGCCTGGTTTGCTTACTACCTCTCTCAAAGAGTGCAGTGTATAAAGTCAGAACCCCAAGGCTCAATTTACATCAACAACATAGATTAGGAAGCTCACTCATCCATTTATTTTTAGATGATACAGTCTTATACTCAGCTGGCCCCTGTGCTAAATGCTCTACAACAAAGCGTCTTAGTGTCCAACAAGCTTGTTTTGGTAAGAAGAATGCCCCTCTTCCCACCGGTGTGATTACTACCTCTGAGGGTTTAGAGCTTGAGGTAGTCACCTCATACAAGTACTTGGGAGTATGGCTAGACGGTACACTGTCCTTCTCTCAGTATGTATCAAAGCTGCAGGCTAAAGTTAAATCTAGACTTGGTTTCCTCTATCGTAATCGCTCCTCTTTCACCCCAGCTGCCAAACTAACCCTGATTCAGATGACCATCCTACCCATGCTAGATTACGGAGACATAATTTATAGATCGGCAGGTAAGGGTGCTCTCGAGCGGCTAGATGTTCTTTACCATTCGGCCATCAGATTTGTCACCAATGCTCCTTATAGGACACATCACTGCACTCTATACTCCTCTGTAAACTGGTCATCTCTGTATACCCGTTGCAAGACCCACTGGTTGATGCTTATTTATAAAACCCTCTTAGGCCTCACTCCCCCATATCTGAGATATCTACTGCAGCCCTCATCCTCCACATACAACAACCGTTCTGCCAGTCACATTCTGTTAAAGGTCCCCAAAGCACACACATCCCTGGGTCACTCCTCTTTTCAGTTCGCTGCAGCTAGTGACTGGAACGAGCTGAAACAAACACTCAAACTGGACACTTTAATCTCAATCTCTTCATTCAAAGACTCAATCATGGACACTCTTACTGACAGTTGTGGCTGCTTTGTGTGATGTATTGTTGTCTTCACCTTCTTGCACTTTGTGCTGTTGTCTGTGCCCAATAATGTGTGTACCATGTTTTGTGCTGCTACCATGTTGTGTTGCTACCATGTTGTGTTGCTACCATGTTGTTGCCATGTTGTGTTGCTACCATGTTGTTGCCATGTTGTGTTGCTACCATGTTGTGTTGCTACCATGTTGTTGTCATGTTGTGTTGCTACCATGTTGTGTTGCTACCATGTTGTTGCCATGTTGTGTTGCTACCATGTTGTTGTCATGTTGTGTTGCTACCATGTTGTTGTCATGTTGTGTTGCTACCATGTTGTTGTCATGTTGTGTTGCTACCATGTTGTTGTTATGTTGTGTTGCTACCATGTTGTTGTCATGTTGTGTTGCTACCATGTTGTTGTCATGTTGTGTTGCTACCATGTTGTTGTCATGTTGTGTTGCTACCATGTTGTTGTCATGTTGTGTTGCTACCATGTTGTTGCCATGTTGTGTTGCTACCATGTTGTTGCCATGTTGTGTTGCTACCATGTTGTGTTGCTACCATGTTGTGTTGCTACCATGTTGTTGTCATGTTGTGTTGCTACCATGTTGTGTTGCTACCATGTTGTGTTGCTACCATGTTGTGGTGCTACCATGTTGTGGTGCTACCATGTTGTTGTCATGTTGTGTTGCTCCCATGTTGTTGTCATGTTGTGTTGCTACCATGTTGTTGTCATGTTGTGTTGCTACCATGTTGTTGTCATGTTGTGTTGCTACCATGTTGTTGCCATGTTGTGTTGCTACCATGTTGTTGCCATGTTGTGTTGCTACCATGTTGTTGTCATGTTGTGTTGCTACCATGTTGTGTTGCTACCATGTTGTGGTGCTACCATGTTGTGGTGCTACCATGTTGTTGTCATGTTGTGTTGCTCCCATGTTGCTACCATGCTGTGTTGTCATGTGTTGCTACCATGCTGTGTTGTCATGTGTTGGTACCATGCTGTGTTGTCATGTGTTGCTACCATGTTGTGTTGCTACCATGTTGCTACCATGTTGTTGTCATGTTGTGTTGCTACCATGTTGTGTTGCTACCATGTTGTGTTGCTACCATGTTGTGGTGCTACCATGTTGTGGTGCTACCATGTTGTTGTCATGTTGTGTTGCTAGCATGTTGCTACCATGCTGTGTTGTCATGTGTTGCTAGTGTAACGGATGTGAAATGGCTAGCTAGTTAGCGGGTACGCGCTAGTAGCATTTCAATCAGTTACGTCACTTGCTCTGAGACTTAAGTAGTGTTGCCCCTTGCTTTGCAAGGGCCGCGGCTTTTGTGGAGCGATGGGTAACGACTGTGCTTCGTGGGCGACCGTTGTTGATGTGTGCAGAGGGTCCCTGGTTCGCGCCCGTGTCGGGGCGAGGGGACGGTTTAAAGTTATACTGTTACATTGGTGCCGTGACCCGGATCACTGGTTGCTGCGGAAAAGGAGGAGGTTGAAAGGGGGGTGAGTGTAACGGATGTGAAATGGCTAGCTAGTTAGCGGGTACGCGCTAGTAGCATTTCAATCAGTTACGTCACTTGCTCTGAGACTTAAGTAGTGTTGCCCCTTGCTTTGCAAGGGCCGCGGCTTTTGTGGAGCGATGGGTAACGACTGTGCTTCGTGGGCGACCGTTGTTGATGTGTGCAGAGGGTCCCTGGTTCGCGCCCGTGTCGGGGCGAGGGGACGGTTTAAAGTTATACTGTTACACTACCATGCTGTGTTGTCATGTGTTGCTACCATGCTGTGTTGTCATGTGTTGCTACCATGCTGTGTTGTCATGTGTTGCTACCATGCTGTGTTGTCATGTGTTGCTACCATGCTGTGTTGTCATGTTGTGTTGCTGCCTTGCTATGTTGTTGTCTTAGGTCTCTCTTTACGTAGTGTTGCGGTGTCTCTCTTATCGTGATGTGTTTTATCCTATATTTTATTTATTTTTATTCCAGCCCCCGTCCCCGCAGGAGGCCTTTTGCCTTTTGGTAGGCCGTCATTGAAAATAAGAATTTGTTCTTAACTGACTTGTTAATTAAAGGTTAAATAAAACAATAAAAATAAACCATTCTGAAGGAGAAAACATCACACTCGTGCTGCTAGCTACTGAAGTTAGCAAGGCACATTTGAAATAAATTGCACTAACTGGACACAAAAATGTAATTCTAAAACCAAGAAAACAATTTATAATATACCTCCTATGTCTCCTGTAATTAAAAAATAATAATTTGAATTCTGTAATATCCCAAAAATCTCAACTATCACTCTTCACTCATATCTAACAATGTCATCAAGCCTCTCAACACGTAGAACCCCCATAATGCTCTGTGGCACAATCACAATACAACTCGTTCTCTGATCCTAATTCTAAGGTTGCATGGACAACATGTCAGTTCATACTGCAAAAGCTGCGATTGGTTGGAGGACGTCCTCCGAAAGTGGTCATAATTACCATGTATGTCTATTGAAGAGGGTGAGGCCTACGAGCCTCCTAGGTTTTGTATTGAAGTCAATGTAGCCAGAGGAGGACGGAAGCTAGCTGTCCTCTGACTACACCATGGTGCTGCCCTACAGAGTGCTGTTGAGGCTACTGTAGACCTTCATTACATAACAGGAGGGAAGCTAGCTGTCCTCTGACTACACCATGGTGCTGCCCTACAGAGTGCTGTTGAGGCTACTGTAGACCTTCATTACATAACAGGAAGGAAGCTAGCTGTCCTCTGGCTACACCATGGTGCTGCCCTACAGAGTGCTGTTGAGGCTACTGTAGACCTTCATTACATAACAGGAGGGAAACTAGCTGTCCTCTGGCTACACCATGGTGCTGCCCTACAGAGTGCTGTTGAGGCTACTGTAGACCTCCATTACATAACAGGAGGGAAGCTAGCTGTCCTCTGGCTACACCATGGTGCTGCCCTGTTGAGGCTACTGTAGACCTTCATTACATAACAGGAGGGAAGCTAGCTGTCCTCCGGCTACACCATGGTACTGCCCTACAGAGTGCTGTAGAGGCTACTGTAGACCATTACATAACAGGAGGGAAGCTAGCTGTCCTCTGGCTACACCATGGTGCTGCCCTACAGAGTGCTGTTGAGGCTACTGTAGACCATTACATAACAGGAGGGAAGCTAGCTGTCCTCTGGCTACACCATGGTGCTGCCCTGTTGAGGCTACTGTAGACCTTCATTACATAACAGGAGGGAAGCTAGCTGTCCTCTGGCTACACCATGGTGCTACCCTACAGAGTGCTGTTGAGGCTACTGTAGACCTTCATTGCATAACAGTGTATTTTAATCAATTATTAGGTGACATATTAATATATTTAGTATAGTTTTATCACACACACACACACACACACACACACACACACACACACACACACACACACACACACACACACACACACACACACACACACACACACACACACACACACACACACACACTCACTCCTCCTCCTGCATCTCTCCTGTAGGAGCCCCTTAGGCCAGAGGAAGTGCTGTATCAGGACAGTGTTCTGCACTATGACGACACCGGGAAGTGGAAGGAGAGGTTTGTGGTGATGAGAGCCAATCACAGCCTGGAGTATCATGACAACCAGGAGGTAAACCAATACCATACCAACATACAACCGACCGTACATGACCATGCACAACATTATATGACTTAGCATGACCATATGTAATGGAGAATGATCCCCAGGCCGGGTGATGGATTACCCTCACCTGAGACCTAAAGAGTTGTGTTAGCTTTCTAAGGCAATGCCTTGGCTTTAGCTCAGCGGGGCTAACACATAGTCAGTCACATTCCTCTGATGTTTGGTAAATTGGTTGTTGTATTTGTCCCTCCACAGAGCTTCGCTAAAGGTGTTCCGGCCAGACAGAGACTCCTACCAACAGGGGGCGTAGTTCTGACGTCCGAGGAGAAGTACACAGCACTGGTGGACAAGGCCTTCCCCGACCCTAAATGTGAGAGTCTGGTCAACCCCTAAAGAGATACATCCGACTCTTGAAACACAGAGGCATACAACTGTTGAAATAGAAACATGGAGACTGGGAGACAGGGGGGGGGGGGGAAATGCAGCAGTTCAATCAATCAGTTAATTGTATGTCTATGCATGTTGTACTATAGGTTTGAAGAAGGAGACGTCTCCCCCCCCCCATGGTAGTGGTACCTTCTGGTCAGTTCCCTGTGTACCTCAGACTGCCCTGACCCCTGACCCTGTGTGTTGTACTATAGGTTTGAAGGAGGAGACGTCTCCCCCCCCATGGTAGTGGTACCTTCTGGTCAGTTCCCTGTCTACCTCAGACTGCCCTGACCCCTGACCCCTGACCCTGTGTCTGTGTGTTGTACTATAGGTTTGAAGGAGGAGACGTCTCCCCCCATGGTAGTGGTACCTTCTGGTCAGTTCCCTGTCTACCTCAGACTGCCCTGACCCCTGACCCCTGACCCTGTGTCTGTGTGTTGTACTATAGGTTTGAAGGAGGAGACATCTCCCCCCATGGTAGTGGTACCTTCTGGTCAGTTCCCTGTGTACCTCAGACTGCCCTACAGACGAGACGTGTACTTCAGCTTCCCCCAGGAGGACCGGCGAGCGACCTTCCTCTCCATCCTCACGGGCTGCATCAGGCACCAGAACCACGGTACGCTACACCTGGGGTTCTGACTCTGACCCTAAACCAAACCCAAACCCCTGAGACTTGGTCTAATGTTGGCAAAAACAAAAATCCTTTGCCCACTGCTTTATTCAGAAAGTAATTGAATTGTGTCGGTAGTAAACATTTTATTATCAGTTTATTAACGAAGCAGTCTGAGTGCCTTTTTAATTTCGAATTTTAACAAGAATGTCCATAGTAAACCTCCATATTAACCTCCATATTAACCTCTATACTAAACCAGTTCATGATAAACCTCTATACTAAACCAGTTCATGATAAACCTCTATACTAAACCAGTTCTGATAAACCTCTATACTAAACCAGTTCATGATAAACCTCTATACTAAACCAGTTCATGATAAACCTCTATATTAAACCAGTTCATGATAAACCTCTATACTAAACCAGTTCATGATAAACCTCTATACTAAACCTCTATACTAAACCAGTTCTGATAAACCTCTATACTAAACCAGTTCTGATAAACCTCTATACTAAACCAGTTCATGATAAACCTCTATACTAAACCAGTTCATGATAAACCTCTATACTAAACCAGTTCATGATAAACCTCTATACTAAACCAGTTCTGATAAACCTCTATACTAAACCAGTTCATGATAAACCTCTATACTAAACCAGTTCATGATAAACCTCTATACTAAACCAGTTCACGATAAACCTCTATACTAAACCAGTTCATGATAAACCTCTATACTAAACCAGTTCTGATAAACCTCTATACTAAACCAGTTCATGATAAACCTCTATACTAAACCAGTTCATGATAAACCTCTATATTAAACCAGTTCATGATAAACCTCTATACTAAACCAGTTCATGATAAACCTCTATACTAAACCTCTATACTAAACCAGTTCTGATAAACCTCTATACTAAACCAGTTCATGATAAACCTCTATACTAAACCAGTTCATGATAAACCTCTATACTAAACCTCTATACTAAACCAGTTATGATAAACCTCTATACTAAACCAGTTCATGATAAACCTCTATACTAAACCTCTATACTAAACCAGTTCTGATAAACCTCTATACTAAACCAGTTCATGATAAACCTCTATACTAAACCAGTTCTGATAAACCTCTATACTAAACCAGTTCATGATAAACCTCTATACTAAACCAGTTCATGATAAACCTTTATACTAAACCAGTTCACGATAAACCTCTATACTAAACCAGTTCATGATAAACCTCTATACTAAACCAGTTCTGATAAACCTCTATACTAAACCAGTTCATGATAAACCTCTATACTAAACCAGTTCATGATAAACCTCTATACTAAACCAGTTCTGATAAACCTCTATACTAAACCTCTATACTAAACCTCTATACTAAACCTCTATACTAAACCTCTATACTAAACCAGTTCTGATAAACCTCTATACTAAACCAGTTCATGATAAACCTCTATACTAAACCAGTTCATACTAAACCTCTATACTAAACCTCTATACTAAACCTCTATACTAAACCAGTTCATGATAAACCTCTATACTAAACCTCTATACTAAACCAGTTCTGATAAACCTCTATACTAAACCAGTTCTGATAAACCTCTATACTAAACCAGTTCATGATAAACCTCTATACTAAACCAGTTCTGATAAACCTCTATACTAAACCTCTTTACTAAACCAGTTCTGATAAACCTCTATATTAAACCAGTTCTGATAAACCTCTATACTAAACCAGTTCATGATAAACCTCTATACTAAACCAGTTCTGATAAACCTCTATATTAAACCAGTTCTGATAAACCTCTATACTAAACCAGTTCATGATAAACCTCTATACTAAACCAGTTCTGATAAACCTCTATATTAAACCAGTTCTGATAAACCTCTATACTAAACCAGTTCATGATAAACCTCTATACTAAACCAGTTCTGATAAACCTCTATACTAAACCTCTATACTAAACCAGTTCATGATAAACCTCTATACTAAACCAGTTCTGATAAACCTCTATACTAAACCAGTTCATGATAAACCTCTATACTAAACCAGTTCATGATAAACCTCTATATTAAACCAGTTCATGATAAACCTCTATACTAAACCAGTTCATGATAAACCTCTATACTAAACCTCTATACTAAACCAGTTCTGATAAACCTCTATACTAAACCAGTTCTGATAAACCTCTATACTAAACCAGTTCATGATAAACCTCTATACTAAACCAGTTCATGATAAACCTCTATACTAAACCAGTTCATGATAAACCTCTATACTAAACCAGTTCTGATAAACCTCTATACTAAACCAGTTCATGATAAACCTCTATTCTAAACCAGTTCATGATAAACCTCTATACTAAACCAGTTCACGATAAACCTCTATACTAAACCAGTTCATGATAAACCTCTATACTAAACCAGTTCTGATAAACCTCTATACTAAACCAGTTCATGATAAACCTCTATACTAAACCAGTTCATGATAAACCTCTATATTAAACCAGTTCATGATAAACCTCTATACTAAACCAGTTCATGATAAACCTCTATACTAAACCTCTATACTAAACCAGTTCTGATAAACCTCTATACTAAACCAGTTCATGATAAACCTCTATACTAAACCAGTTCATGATAAACCTCTATACTAAACCTCTATACTAAACCAGTTCTGATAAACCTCTATACTAAACCAGTTCATGATAAACCTCTATACTAAACCTCTATACTAAACCAGTTCTGATAAACCTCTATACTAAACCAGTTCATGATAAACCTCTATACTAAACCAGTTCTGATAAACCTCTATACTAAACCAGTTCATGATAAACCTCTATACTAAACCAGTTCATGATAAACCTTTATACTAAACCAGTTCACGATAAACCTCTATACTAAACCAGTTCATGATAAACCTCTATACTAAACCAGTTCTGATAAACCTCTATACTAAACCAGTTCATGATAAACCTCTATACTAAACCAGTTCATGATAAACCTCTATCGCTCTGGATAAGAGCGTCTGCTAAATGACTTAAATGTAAATGTAAATACTAAACCAGTTCTGATAAACCTCTATACTAAACCTCTATACTAAACCTCTATACTAAACCTCTATACTAAACCTCTATACTAAACCAGTTCTGATAAACCTCTATACTAAACCAGTTCATGATAAACCTCTATACTAAACCAGTTCATACTAAACCTCTATACTAAACCTCTATACTAAACCTCTATACTAAACCAGTTCATGATAAACCTCTATACTAAACCTCTATACAAAACCAGTTCTGATAAACCTCTATACTAAACCAGTTCATGATAAACCTCTATACTAAACCAGTTCATACTAAACCTCTATACTAAACCTCTATACTAAACCTCTATACTAAACCAGTTCATGATAAACCTCTATACTAAACCTCTATACTAAACCAGTTCTGATAAACCTCTATACTAAACCAGTTCTGATAAACCTCTATACTAAACCAGTTCATGATAAACCTCTATACTAAACCAGTTCTGATAAACCTCTATACTAAACCTCTATACTAAACCAGTTCTGATAAACCTCTATATTAAACCAGTTCTGATAAACCTCTATACTAAACCAGTTCATGATAAACCTCTATACTAAACCAGTTCTGATAAACCTCTATATTAAACCAGTTCTGATAAACCTCTATACTAAACCAGTTCATGATAAACCTCTATACTAAACCAGTTCTGATAAACCTCTATATTAAACCAGTTCTGATAAACCTCTATACTAAACCAGTTCATGATAAACCTCTATACTAAACCAGTTCTGATAAACCTCTATACTAAACCTCTATACTAAACCAGTTCATGATAAACCTCTATACTAAACCAGTTCTGATAAACCTCTATACTAAACCAGTTCATGATAAACCTCTATACTAAACCAGTTCATGATAAACCTCTATATTAAACCAGTTCATGATAAACCTCTATACTAAACCAGTTCATGATAAACCTCTATACTAAACCTCTATACTAAACCAGTTCTGATAAACCTCTATACTAAACCAGTTCTGATAAACCTCTATACTAAACCAGTTCATGATAAACCTCTATACTAAACCAGTTCATGATAAACCTCTATACTAAACCAGTTCATGATAAACCTCTATACTAAACCAGTTCTGATAAACCTCTATACTAAACCAGTTCATGATAAACCTCTATACTAAACCAGTTCATGATAAACCTCTATACTAAACCAGTTCACGATAAACCTCTATACTAAACCAGTTCATGATAAACCTCTATACTAAACCAGTTCTGATAAACCTCTATACTAAACCAGTTCATGATAAACCTCTATACTAAACCAGTTCATGATAAACCTCTATATTAAACCAGTTCATGATAAACCTCTATACTAAACCAGTTCATGATAAACCTCTATACTAAACCTCTATACTAAACCAGTTCTGATAAACCTCTATACTAAACCAGTTCATGATAAACCTCTATACTAAACCAGTTCATGATAAACCTCTATACTAAACCTCTATACTAAACCAGTTCTGATAAACCTCTATACTAAACCAGTTCATGATAAACCTCTATACTAAACCTCTATACTAAACCAGTTCTGATAAACCTCTATACTAAACCAGTTCATGATAAACCTCTATACTAAACCAGTTCTGATAAACCTCTATACTAAACCAGTTCATGATAAACCTCTATACTAAACCAGTTCATGATAAACCTTTATACTAAACCAGTTCACGATAAACCTCTATACTAAACCAGTTCATGATAAACCTCTATACTAAACCAGTTCTGATAAACCTCTATACTAAACCAGTTCATGATAAACCTCTATACTAAACCAGTTCATGATAAACCTCTATACTAAACCAGTTCTGATAAACCTCTATACTAAACCTCTATACTAAACCTCTATACTAAACCTCTATACTAAACCTCTATACTAAACCAGTTCTGATAAACCTCTATACTAAACCAGTTCATGATAAACCTCTATACTAAACCAGTTCATACTAAACCTCTATACTAAACCTCTATACTAAACCTCTATACTAAACCAGTTCATGATAAACCTCTATACTAAACCTCTATACTAAACCAGTTCTGATAAACCTCTATACTAAACCAGTTCTGATAAACCTCTATACTAAACCAGTTCATGATAAACCTCTATACTAAACCAGTTCTGATAAACCTCTATACTAAACCTCTATACTAAACCAGTTCTGATAAACCTCTATATTAAACCAGTTCTGATAAACCTCTATACTAAACCAGTTCATGATAAACCTCTATACTAAACCAGTTCTGATAAACCTCTATATTAAACCAGTTCTGATAAACCTCTATACTAAACCAGTTCATGATAAACCTCTATACTAAACCAGTTCTGATAAACCTCTATATTAAACCAGTTCTGATAAACCTCTATACTAAACCAGTTCATGATAAACCTCTATACTAAACCAGTTCTGATAAACCTCTATACTAAACCTCTATACTAAACCAGTTCATGATAAACCTCTATACTAAACCAGTTCTGATAAACCTCTATACTAAACCAGTTCATGATAAACCTCTATACTAAACCAGTTCTGATAAACCTCTATACTAAACCAGTTCATACTAAACCTCTATACTAAACCTCTATACTAAACCTCTATACTAAACCAGTTCATGATAAACCTCTATACTAAACCTCTATACTAAACCAGTTCTGATAAACCTCTATACTAAACCAGTTCTGATAAACCTCTATACTAAACCAGTTCATGATAAACCTCTATACTAAACCAGTTCTGATAAACCTCTATACTAAACCTCTATACTAAACCAGTTCTGATAAACCTCTATATTAAACCAGTTCTGATAAACCTCTATACTAAACCAGTTCATGATAAACCTCTATACTAAACCAGTTCTGATAAACCTCTATATTAAACCAGTTCTGATAAACCTCTATACTAAACCAGTTCATGATAAACCTCTATACTAAACCAGTTCTGATAAACCTCTATATTAAACCAGTTCTGATAAACCTCTATACTAAACCAGTTCATGATAAACCTCTATACTAAACCAGTTCTGATAAACCTCTATACTAAACCTCTATACTAAACCAGTTCTGATAAACCTCTATACTAAACCTCTATACTAAACCAGTTCTGATAAACCTCTATATTAAACCAGTTCTGATAAACCTCTATACTAAACCAGTTCATGATAAACCTCTATACTAAACCAGTTCTGATAAACCTCTATATTAAACCAGTTCTGATAAACCTCTATACTAAACCAGTTCATGATAAACCTCTATACTAAACCAGTTCTGATAAACCTCTATATTAAACCAGTTCTGATAAACCTCTATACTAAACCAGTTCATGATAAACCTCTATACTAAACCAGTTCTGATAAACCTCTATACTAAACCTCTATACTAAACCAGTTCATGATAAACCTCTATACTAAACCAGTTCTGATAAACCTCTATACTAAACCAGTTCATGATAAACCTCTATACTAAACCAGTTCATGATAAACCTCTATATTAAGCCTCCATATTAACCTCTATACTAAACCAGTTCATGATAAACATCTATACTAAACCAGTTCTGATAAACCTCTATTTATTTATTTTTATTTTACCGTTATTTTACCAGGTAAGTTGACTGAGAACACGTTCTCATTTGCAGCAACGACCTGGGGAGTAGTTACAGGGGAAAGGAGGGGGATGAATGAGCCAATTGTAAACTGGGGATTATTAGGTGACCGTGATGGTTGAGGGCCAGATTGGGAATTTAGCCAGAACACCGGGGTTAACACCCCTACTCTTACGATAAGTGCCATGGGATCTTTAATGACCTCAGAGAGTCAGGACACCCGTTTAACGTCCCATCCGAAAGACGGCACCCTACACAGGGCAGTGTCCCCAATCACTGCCCTGGGGCATTGGGATATTTTTAGACCAGAGGAAAGAGTGCCTCCTACTGGCCCTCCAACACCACTTCCAGCAGCATCTGGTCTCCCATCCAGGGACTGACCAGGTGTCACGTTCCTGACCTGTTTTCTCTTGTTTTATATGTCTTTATTGGTCAGGGCGTGAGTGTTGGGTGGGCAGTCTATGTTTTCTATTTCTATGTGGGGTTTTGTGTTCGGCCTGGTATGATTCTCAATTAGAGACAGGTGTGTATCGTTTGTCTCTGATTGAGAGTCATACTAAGGCAGCCAGGGTTCACTGGTGTTTTGTGGGTGTTTGTTTCCTGTGTTAGCGTTTGGGCCACACAGGACTGTTGCAGGTTAGTCACGTTTGTTGTTTTGTTAATTTGTAGTGTTTGTTGGTTTGCCATTAAAATCATGAATACCTCCTACTCCGCATCTTGGTCCGATCCATGCTCCTCCTCGTCTGAGGAGGAGAACGACATTGACAACCTTTACAGAAACACCCACCAAACCAGGACCAAGCGGATTGGAGAAGGACGGCAAGAACCAAAGCAATGGAGAGAAGAGGAATGGACTTGGGAGGAGATCCTAGACGGTAAAGGACCCTGGGCACAGCCAGTGGAGTGTCGCCGCCCCAAAGCGGAGCTGGAGGCAGCGAAAGCGGAGAGGCGGCATTATGAGGCGCTGGCAAGGCAGAGTGGCTGGAAACCCGAGAGGCTCACCCAAAAATTTCTTGGGGGGGGCTAAAGGGGAGTGTGGCGAAGCCGGGTTGGATACCTGAGCCAACTCCCCGGGCTTACCGTGGAGTGAGAGGGCGTCGTACTGGTCAGACACCGTGTTATGCGGTAAAGCGCACGGTGTCCTCAGTACGCGTGCTTAGCCCAGTGCGGGCTATTCCACCTTGCCGCACTGGGAGGGCTAGGTTGGGCATCGAGACGGATGTCATGAAGCCGGCCCAACGTATCTGGCCTCCAGTACGTCTCCTCGGGCCGGCGTACATGGCACCAGCCTTACAGGTGGTGTCCCCGGTTCGCCTGCATAGCCCAGTGCGGGCTATTCCACCTCGCCGCACTGGCAGGGCTACGGGGACCATTCAACCTGGTAAGGTTGGAGAGGCTCGGTGCTCAAGAGCGCGTGTCCTCCTTCACGGTCCGGTATATCCGGCGCCACCTTCCCGCCCCAGCCCAGTACCACCAGTGCCTACACCACGCACCAGGCTTCCAGTGCATCACCAGAGCCCTGTTCCTCCTCCCCGCACTCGCCCTGAGGTGCGTGCCCTCAGCCCGGTACCTCCAGTTCCGGCACCACGCATCAGGCCTATAGTGCGTCTCAGCCGGCCGGAGTCTGCCGTCTGCCCAGCGGTGCCTGAACTGCCCGTCTGCCCAGCGGCGCCTGAACTGCCCGTCTGCCCAGCGCCGTCTGAGCCGTCCGTCTGCCCAGCGCCATCTGAGCCGTCCGTCTGCCCAGCGCCATCTGAGCCATCCGTCTGCCCAGCGCCATCTGAGCCATCTGTCCGCCCAGCGCCGTCTGAGCCATCTGTCTGCCCAGCGCCATCTGAGTCATCCGTCTGCCACGAGCCATTAGAGCCGCCCGTCTGTCCCGAGCCAGTAGAGCCGTCCGTCAGTCAGGAGCCGCTAGAGCCGTCCGTCAGTCAGGAGCTGCCAGAGACGCCCGCCAGTCAGGAGCTGCCAGAGACGCCCGCCAGTCAGGAGCTGCCAGAGACGCCCGCCAGTCAGGAGCTGCCAGAGACGCCCGCCAGTCAGGAGCTGCCAGAGACGCCCGCCAGTCAGGAGCTGCCAGAGACGCCCGCCAGTCAGGAGCTGCCAGAGACGCCCGCCAGTCAGGAGCTGCCAGAGACGCCCGCCAGTCAGGAGCTGCCAGAGACGCCCGCCAGTCAGGAGCTGCCAGAGACGCCCGCCAGTCAGGAGCTGCCAGAGACGCCCGCCAGTCAGGAGCTGCCAGAGACGCCCGCCAGTCAGGAGCTGCCAGAGACGCCCGCCAGTCAGGAGCTGCCAGAGACGCCCGCCAGTCATGAGCTGCCCTCCAGTCATGAGCCGCCCTCCAGTCATGAGCCGCCCTCCAGTCATGAGCTGCCCTCCAGTCATGAGCTGCCCTACAGTCATGAGCTGCCACTCAGCCCGGAGCTGCTGCCCCTTCTCCCGGAGCAGCTTCCCCTATCCCGGAGCTGCTGCCCCTTATCCCGGAGCTGCTGCCCCTTATCCCGGAGCTGGTGCCCCTTATCCCGGAGCTGCTGCCCCTTATCCCGGAGCTGCTGCCCCTTATCCCGGTGCTGGCCCTTATCCCGATGCTGCCCCTTCATTTAGGTGGGTTGAGTTGGAGGGTGGTCATTGGGAGGGGGATACGGAAGCGGGGAGTGACTATGGTGGGGTGGGGACCTCGCCCAGAGCCTGAGCCACCACCGTGGTCAGATGCCCACCCAGACCCTCCCCTAGACTTTGTGCTGGTGCGCCCGGAGTTCGCACCTTAAGGGGGGGGTTATGTCACGTTCCTGACCTGTTTTCTCTTGTTTTATATGTCTTTATTGGTCAGGGCGTGAGTGTTGGGTGGGCAGTCTATGTTTTCTATTTCTATGTGGGGTTTTGTGTTCGGCCTGGTATGATTCTCAATTAGAGACAGGTGTGTATCGTTTGTCTCTGATTGAGAGTCATACTAAGGCAGCCAGGGTTCACTGGTGTTTTGTGGGTGTTTGTTTCCTGTGTTAGCGTTTGGGCCACACAGGACTGTTGCAGGTTAGTCACGTTTGTTGTTTTGTTAATTTGTAGTGTTTGTTGGTTTGCCATTAAAATCATGAATACCTCCTACTCCGCATCTTGGTCCGATCCATGCTCCTCCTCGTCTGAGGAGGAGAACGACATTGACAACCTTTACAGAAACACCCACCAAACCAGGACCAAGCGGATTGGAGAAGGACGGCAAGAACCAAAGCAATGGAGAGAAGAGGAATGGACTTGGGAGGAGATCCTAGACGGTAAAGGACCCTGGGCACAGCCAGTGGAGTGTCGCCGCCCCAAAGCGGAGCTGGAGGCAGCGAAAGCGGAGAGGCGGCATTATGAGGCGCTGGCAAGGCAGAGTGGCTGGAAACCCGAGAGGCTCACCCAAAAATTTCTTGGGGGGGGCTAAAGGGGAGTGTGGCGAAGCCGGGTTGGATACCTGAGCCAACTCCCCGGGCTTACCGTGGAGTGAGAGGGCGTCGTACTGGTCAGACACCGTGTTATGCGGTAAAGCGCACGGTGTCCTCAGTACGCGTGCTTAGCCCAGTGCGGGCTATTCCACCTTGCCGCACTGGGAGGGCTAGGTTGGGCATCGAGACGGATGTCATGAAGCCGGCCCAACGTATCTGGCCTCCAGTACGTCTCCTCGGGCCGGCGTACATGGCACCAGCCTTACAGGTGGTGTCCCCGGTTCGCCTGCATAGCCCAGTGCGGGCTATTCCACCTCGCCGCACTGGCAGGGCTACGGGGACCATTCAACCTGGTAAGGTTGGAGAGGCTCGGTGCTCAAGAGCGCGTGTCCTCCTTCACGGTCCGGTATATCCGGCGCCACCTTCCCGCCCCAGCCCAGTACCACCAGTGCCTACACCACGCACCAGGCTTCCAGTGCATCACCAGAGCCCTGTTCCTCCTCCCCGCACTCGCCCTGAGGTGCGTGCCCTCAGCCCGGTACCTCCAGTTCCGGCACCACGCATCAGGCCTATAGTGCGTCTCAGCCGGCCGGAGTCTGCCGTCTGCCCAGCGGTGCCTGAACTGCCCGTCTGCCCAGCGGCGCCTGAACTGCCCGTCTGCCCAGCGCCGTCTGAGCCGTCCGTCTGCCCAGCGCCATCTGAGCCGTCCGTCTGCCCAGCGCCATCTGAGCCATCCGTCTGCCCAGCGCCATCTGAGCCATCTGTCCGCCCAGCGCCGTCTGAGCCATCTGTCTGCCCAGCGCCATCTGAGTCATCCGTCTGCCACGAGCCATTAGAGCCGCCCGTCTGTCCCGAGCCAGTAGAGCCGTCCGTCAGTCAGGAGCCGCTAGAGCCGTCCGTCAGTCAGGAGCTGCCAGAGACGCCCGCCAGTCAGGAGCTGCCAGAGACGCCCGCCAGTCAGGAGCTGCCAGAGACGCCCGCCAGTCAGGAGCTGCCAGAGACGCCCGCCAGTCAGGAGCTGCCAGAGACGCCCGCCAGTCAGGAGCTGCCAGAGACGCCCGCCAGTCAGGAGCTGCCAGAGACGCCCGCCAGTCAGGAGCTGCCAGAGACGCCCGCCAGTCAGGAGCTGCCAGAGACGCCCGCCAGTCAGGAGCTGCCAGAGACGCCCGCCAGTCAGGAGCTGCCAGAGACGCCCGCCAGTCAGGAGCTGCCAGAGACGCCCGCCAGTCAGGAGCTGCCAGAGACGCCCGCCAGTCAGGAGCTGCCAGAGACGCCCGCCAGTCAGGAGCTGCCAGAGACGCCCGCCAGTCATGAGCTGCCCTCCAGTCATGAGCCGCCCTCCAGTCATGAGCCGCCCTCCAGTCATGAGCTGCCCTCCAGTCATGAGCTGCCCTACAGTCATGAGCTGCCACTCAGCCCGGAGCTGCTGCCCCTTCTCCCGGAGCAGCTTCCCCTATCCCGGAGCTGCTGCCCCTTATCCCGGAGCTGCTGCCCCTTATCCCGGAGCTGCTGCCCCTTATCCCGGAGCTGCTGCCCCTTATCCCGGAGCTGCTGCCCCTTATCCCGGTGCTGGCCCTTATCCCGATGCTGCCCCTTCATTTAGGTGGGTTGAGTTGGAGGGTGGTCATTGGGAGGGGGATACGGAAGCGGGGAGTGACTATGGTGGGGTGGGGACCTCGCCCAGAGCCTGAGCCACCACCGTGGTCAGATGCCCACCCAGACCCTCCCCTAGACTTTGTGCTGGTGCGCCCGGAGTTCGCACCTTAAGGGGGGGGTTATGTCACGTTCCTGACCTGTTTTCTCTTGTTTTATATGTCTTTATTGGTCAGGGCGTGAGTGTTGGGTGGGCAGTCTATGTTTCCTATTTCTATGTGGGATTTTGTGTTCGGCCTGGTATGATTCTCAATTAGAGACAGGTGTGTATCGTTTGTCTCTGATTGAGAGTCATACTAAGGCAGCCAGGGTTCACTGGTGTTTTGTGGGTGTTTGTTTCCTGTGTTAGCGTTTGGGCCACACAGGACTGTTGCAGGTTAGTCACGTTTGTTGTTTTGTTAATTTGTAGTGTTTGTTGGTTTGCCATTAAAATCATGAATACCTCCTACTCCGCATCTGGGTCCGATCCATGCTCCTCCTCGTCTGAGGAGGAGAACGACATTGACAACCTTTACAGAAACACCCACCAAACCAGGACCAAGCGGATTGGAGAAGGACGGCAAGAACCAAAGCAATGGAGAGAAGAGGAATGGACTTGGGAGGAGATCCTAGACGGTAAAGGACCCTGGGCACAGCCAGTGGAGTGTCGCCGCCCCAAAGCGGAGCTGGAGGCAGCGAAAGCGGAGAGGCGGCATTATGAGGCGCTGGCAAGGCAGAGTGGCTGGAAACCCGAGAGGCTCACCCAAAAATTTCTTGGGGGGGGCTAAAGGGGAGTGTGGCGAAGCCGGGTTGGATACCTGAGCCAACTCCCCGGGCTTACCGTGGAGTGAGAGGGCGTCGTACTGGTCAGACACCGTGTTATGCGGTAAAGCGCACGGTGTCCTCAGTACGCGTGCTTAGCCCAGTGCGGGCTATTCCACCTTGCCGCACTGGGAGGGCTAGGTTGGGCATCGAGACGGATGTCATGAAGCCGGCCCAACGTATCTGGCCTCCAGTACGTCTCCTCGGGCCGGCGTACATGGCACCAGCCTTACAGGTGGTGTCCCCGGTTCGCCTGCATAGCCCAGTGCGGGCTATTCCACCTCGCCGCACTGGCAGGGCTACGGGGACCATTCAACCTGGTAAGGTTGGAGAGGCTCGGTGCTCAAGAGCGCGTGTCCTCCTTCACGGTCCGGTATATCCGGCGCCACCTTCCCGCCCCAGCCCAGTACCACCAGTGCCTACACCACGCACCAGGCTTCCAGTGCATCACCAGAGCCCTGTTCCTCCTCCCCGCACTCGCCCTGAGGTACGTGCCCTCAGCCCGGTACCTCCAGTTCCGGCACCACGCATCAGGCCTATAGTGCGTGTCAGCCGGCCAGAGTCTGCCGTCTGCCCAGCGGTGCCTGAACTGCCCGTCTGCCCAGCGGCGCCTGAACTGCCCGTCTGCCCAGCGCCGTCTGAGCCATCCGTCTGCCCAGCGCCATCTGAGCCATCCGTCTGCCCAGCGCCATCTGAGCCATCCGTCTGCCCAGCGCCATCTGAGCCATCTGTCCGCCCAGCGCCGTCTGAGCCATCTGTCTGCCCAGCGCCATCTGAGTCATCCGTCTGCCACGAGCCATTAGAGCCGCCCGTCTGTCCCGAGCCAGTAGAGCCGTCCGTCAGTCAGGAGCCGCTAGAGCCGTCCGTCAGTCAGGAGCTGCCAGAGACGCCCGCCAGTCAGGAGCTGCCAGAGACGCCCGCCAGTCAGGAGCTGCCAGAGACGCCCGCCAGTCAGGAGCTGCCAGAGACGCCCGCCAGTCAGGAGCTGCCAGAGACGCCCGCCAGTCATGAGCTGCCCTCCAGTCATGAGCTGCCCTCCAGTCATGAACCGCCCTCCAGTCATGAGCTGCCCTCCAGTCATGAGCTGCCCTTCAGTCATGAGCTGCCCTCCAGTCATGAGCTGCCCTCCAGTCATGAGCTGCCCTCCAGTCATGAGCTGCCCTCCAGTCATGAGCTGCCCTCCAGTCATGAGCCGCCCTCCAGTCATGAGCTGCCCTCCAGTCATGAGCTGCCACTCAGCCCGGAGCTGCTGCCCCTTCTCCCGGAGCAGCTTCCCCTTATCCCGGAGCTGCTGCCCCTTATCCCGGAGCTGCTGCCCTTATCCCGGAGCTGCTGCCCCTTATCCCGGTGCTGGCCCTTATCCCGATGCTGCCCCTTCATTTAGGTGGGTTGAGTTGGAGGGTGGTCATTGGGAGGGGGATACGGAAGCGGGGAGTGACTATGGTGGGGTGGGGACCTCGCCCAGAGCCTGAGCCACCACCGTGGTCAGATGCCCACCCAGACCCTCCCCTAGACTTTGTGCTGGTGCGCCCGGAGTTCGCACCTTAAGGGGGGGGTTATGTCACGTTCCTGACCTGTTTTCTCTTGTTTTATATGTCTTTATTGGTCAGGGCGTGAGTGTTGGGTGGGCAGTCTATGTTTTCTATTTCTATGTGGGGTTTTGTGTTCGGCCTGGTATGATTCTCAATTAGAGACAGGTGTGTATCGTTTGTCTCTGATTGAGAGTCATACTAAGGCAGCCAGGGTTCACTGGTGTTTTGTGGGTGTTTGTTTCCTGTGTTAGCGTTTGGGCCACACAGGACTGTTGCAGGTTAGTCACGTTTGTTGTTTTGTTAATTTGTAGTGTTTGTTGGTTTGCCATTAAAATCATGAATACCTCCTACTCCGCATCTTGGTCCGATCCATGCTCCTCCTCGTCTGAGGAGGAGAACGACATTGACAACCTTTACACCAGGACCAACCCTGCTTAGCTTCAGAAGCAAGCCTGCAGTGGTATGCAGGGTGGTATGCTGCTGGCCTATACTAAACCAGTTCATGATAAACCTCTATACTAAACCAGTTCATGATAAACCTCTATACTAAACCAGTTCATGATACACCTCTATACTAAACCAGTTCATGATAAACCTCTATACTAAACCTCTATACTAAACCAGTTCATGATAAACCTCTATACTAAACCAGTTCATGATAAACCTCTATACTAAACCAGTTCTGATAAACCTCTATATTAAACCAGTTCATGATAAACCTCTATATTAAACCAGTTCATGATAAACCTCTATACTAAACCAGTTCATTATAAACCTCTATACTAAACCAGTTCATGATAAACCTCTATACTAAACCAGTTCTGATAAACCTCTATACTAAACCAGTTCATGATAAACCTCTATACTAAACCAGTTCATGATAAACCTCTATACTAAACCAGTTCATGATAAACCTCTATACTAAACCAGTTCATGATAAACCTCTATACTAAACCAGTTCATGATAAACCTCTATACTAAACCAGTTCTGATAAACCTCTATACTAAACCAGTTCATGATAAACCTCTATACTAAACCTCTATACTAAACCAGTTCATGATAAACCTCTATACTAAACCAGCTCATGATAAACCTCTATACTAAACCTCTATACTAAACCAGTTCATGATAAACCTCTATACTAAACCAGTTCATGATAAACCTCTATACTAAACCAGTTCTGATAAACCTCTATACTAAACCTCTATACTAAACCAGTTCATGATAAACCTCTATACTAAACCAGTTCATGATAAACCTCTATATTAAACCAGTTCATATAATCCTCTATTCATGATAAACCTGTTGCCTGCTGTGTTGTACTGTTGTTATTCTTCGGTTGTCTTGGTAACAACCTAATAATACTCCTCTGCACACATTAGCTTCCTGTGAGGGAGAAGAGCTAGAGCCTGTCAGTTAGTGGTGAGGTTAGCGTTGAGCAACTTCTGCAGAACAACCAACCAGAGCAGGGTTACGTCAACACCTCTTCTAGCTCTGCCTCGTTACCAACTAGTCAATAGCAACTTTATAAAATAGATGTTCAGAGGATCCAATGACTCTACGTAGCTCAGAAATAGAACAAAAACATACATCTCATTCCTAGCTCATGCTCTCTTTCCTTCTCTTGCTCTCTCAGACACTATTTTATTTTATTTTTCTCTAGTTTCACATGTACATTTCACAGTGACAAAAAGGGAAGTGTTTATAATATATTGCATTTGTCTCAGATGCATTACTCAATTCTTTCAGTATTTAAGACAAACCAGTTATCCCATAGAGAAATATTACACTGCTCACTTCCTCATATTCTCATCTCTCCCTCTCTCATTCTCTCTCATTCTCTCTCATTCTCTCTCATTCTCTCTCATCTCTCATCTCTCTCTCTCTCTCTCTCTCTCTCTCATCTCTCATCTCTCATCTCTCTCTCTCTCTCTCTCTCTCTCTTTCTCTCTCTCTCTCTCTCTCTCTCTCTCTCTCTCTCTCTCTCTCTCTCTCTCTCTCTCTCTCTCTCTCCAGATTCTCTGAGGAGGTCCTCCTGTGAGTCTCAGGCGTTCCTCAAGGCCATACATTTCTACCGGCAGGAGAAAGGACACTATGAGTCCTGGGACATGCTGATGGGCTGTGAGGAGCAGGTGATGCCCAAACCCGCACATACACACACTGTTCAACATACAACAAAGATAATGACTGACTTTGCATCTAGCCCACAACTCATTCTGAAACTCACTATGAAACACTGGAACTCTGGAACATGGCCATGGCCATGGTCGAAACTCACTATGAAACACACTCTGGAACATGGCCATGGTCGAAACACACTATGGAAGACACTCTGAAACACACTCTGAAAGACACTTTGAAAGACACTCTGAAAGACACTCTGAAACACACTCTGAAACACACTCTGAAACATGCCCATGGTCGAAACACACTCTGAAAGACACTTTGAAAGACACTCTGAAACACACTCTGGAAGACACTCTGAAAGACACTCTGAAAGACACTTTGAAAGACACTCTGAAAGACACTTTGAAAGACACTCTGAAAGACACTCTGAAAGACACTCTGAAACACACTCTGAAACACACTCTGAAACACACTCTGAAACACACTCTGAAACACACTCTGAAAGACACTTTGAAAGACACTTTGAAACACACTCTGAAAGACACTCTGAAAGACACTTTGAAAGACACTCTGAAAGACACTTTGAAAGACACTCTGAAAGATACTCTGAAAGACACTCTGAAACACACTCTGAAACACACTCTGAAACACACTCTGAAACATGGCCATGGTCAAAACTCACTCTGAAACACACTCTGAAACACACTCTGAAACTCACTATGAAACACACTCTGGAACATGGCCATGGTCGAAACACACTCTGAAACACACTCTGAAACACACTCTGAAACTCACTCTGAAACACACTCTGGAACATGGCCATGGTCGAAACACACTCTGAAACACACTCTGAAACACACTCTGAAACTCACTCTGAAACACACTCTGGAACACACTCTGAAACTCACTCTGAAACACACTCTGGAACATGGCCATGGTCGAAACACACTTAAACACAAACGCACACACTGACTTGTTTCCAGGGAGTTCCAGGGACAGAGGGAGACAGAGGGAGACAGAGGGGGACAGAGGGAGACAGAGGGAGACAGAGGGAGACAGAGGGAGACAGAGGGAGACAGAGGGAGACAGAGGGGGACAGAGGGAGACAGAGGGAGACAGAGGGAGACAGAGGGAGACAGAGGGAGACAGTTTGTGTGAGTGTGTGCTGCTTCTGTTAGGTGGGCTGTTGTCGTCTCATCACACACACACAGAGCCTGACTCATGAAGCTGCCGCTGCCAACCGTGAGAGCCACGAGAGGAAACTCTGACTCGCACTCTAAAGCCCCATTTATACCTGGTTCTAACATGAGTCCCTTTGTCCTGTTCTCGTCCACATTCTGATTGTGCCCACATTTTTAGACATGTGTAGACAATTAAAAGAAGCATTGTGATTTGATCTTCCCGAGCGCCTCCGGCGGTACTCAGGGATGTGTCTGGATATCTGACAAGGTTAAACGGATTTGGAGAGCGAAACCATTTCAATCATAATTTATATCTAAAATCATTGACAGGTGATACCATTGACTTCCCTGCTGAAAAAAACAGCATAAACTAGCATAGGATGGTGAGCAGCCTTTGTTGTGTTTTTGCCAGTGGTGGAAAAAGTACTACATTTTTATACTTGAATAAAAGTAAAGATACTTTAATAGAAAATGACTGAAGTACAAGTGAAAGTCACCCAGTAAAATACTACTTGAGTAAAAGTCAAAAAATTATAATTTGGTTTCAAATATATTTAAGTATCAAAAGTAAATGTAATTGTTCAAAAATACCTAGGTATCGAATCATTTCACATTCTTTATATTAAGCAAACCAAATGCCACGATTTTTTGTTGTTGTATTTTTGTATTTTCACTCCTTTTCCTCCCCAATTTCGATCTTGTCTCATCGCTGCAACTCCCCAACCGGCTCGGGGGACGAAGGCCGAATCATGCATCCTCTGAAACATGACCCCCCCCCCCCCCAAACTGCGCTTCTTCACACCCGCTCGCTTAACCCGGAAGCCAGCCGCACCAATGTGTCGGTGGAAACACCGTTCAATTGACGACCAAGGTCAGCCTGCAGGCGACCGGTCTACCACAAGGAGTCACTAGAGTGCGATTAAACCAAGTAAAGTCCCCAAGGCCAAACCCTTCCCTAACCCGGACGACGCTGGACCAATTTTGTGCCGCCCTATGGGACTCTCAATCACGGCCGGTTGTGATACAGCCCGGGATCAAACCCGGGTCTGTAATGACACCGAAAGTTTCGGGAGGCCCACAAATTAAGTATTTGTGTTTAGTAAGTCCACCAGATCAGAGGCAATACGAATGACCAGGGATGTTCTCTGTTTAGTGAGTCCACCAGATCAGAGGCAGTAGAGATGACCAGGGATGTTCTCTGTTTAGTGAGTCCTCCAGATCAGAGGCAGTAGGGATGACCAGGGATGTTCTCTGTTTAGTGAGTCCTCCAGATCAGAGGCAGTAGGGATGACCAGGGATGTTCTCTGTTTAGTGAGTCCACCAGATCAGAGGCAGTACGAATGACCAGGGATGTTCTCTGTTTAGTAAGTCCACCAGATCAGAGGCAATACGAATGACCAGGGATGTTCTCTGTTTAGTGAGTCCACCAGATCAGAGGCAGTACGAATGACCAGGGATGTTCTCTTGATAAGTGTGTGACCTGGACTATTTTCCTGCCCAGCATTCAACATGTAACGAGTACTTTTGGGTGCCAAATCTATGGAGTAAAACATACATTAATTTCTTTAGGAATGTAGTTAAATGTGTCAAAAATATAATTAGTAAAGTAAACTACAGATACCCCAAAGTATTTTTTACTTAGGTACTTTACACCACTGGTTTTTGGTGGTGACCAGCCTTCGTTATGTTTTTGGTGGTGACGAGCCTTCGTTATGTATTTGGTGGTGACCAGCCTTCGTTATATTTTTGGTGGTGACCAGCCTTCGTTATGTATTTGGTGGTGACCAGCCTTCGTTATATTTTTGGTGCTGACCAGCCTTCGTTATATTTTTAGTGGTGACCAGCCTTCGTTATGTATTTGGTGGTGACCAGCCTTCGTTATATTTTTGGTGGTGACCAGCCTTCGTTATGTTTTTGGTGGTGACCAGCCTTCGTTATATTTTTGGTGGTGACCAGCCTTCGTCATGTTTTTGGTGGTGACCAGCCTTCGTTATGTATTTGGTGGTGACGAGCCTTCGTTATGTATTTGGTGGTGACCAGCCTTCGTCATATTTTTAGTGGTGACCAGCCTTCGTTATGTTTTTGGTGGTGACCAGCCTTCGTTATGTTTTTGGTGGTGACCAGCCTTCGTCATATTTTTAGTGGTGACCAGCCTTCGTTATGTTTTTGGTGGTGACCAGCCTTCGTTATGTTTTTGTTTTGGACACTGGTGACAAACATATTAACTGGTCACCAGCGTACAAGCATATGCTGGTCAGGCACAAAACCATCATCAAGTCACATTATCTATGCTGGCTTGCAAAGTGACGTTGTGATCCTATTGGGATACAGCCAGAGTGGATTCCCACAATCCGCATTGAGAATGACTGCAATGGTTACAGGGACTAAGCATTTTGGGGAAAGTTGAGGTCAGGTCCAATATTGCACCCAAGAGGGAAGAGGTTGGGCCATCCTAGAAATGTTTTATCCACGTTTTATCCACGACACAGCGCGGAGTGCCTGGACACAGCCCTTAGCCGTGGTATATTGGCCATATATCACAAATTCCTGAGGTGCATTATTGCTATTATAAACTGTTTACCAACGTAATTAGAGCAGTAAAAATAAGTATTTTGTCATACCGGTGGTATACGGTCTGATATACCACGGCTGTCAGCCAATCAGCATTCAGGGCTCGAACCACCCAGTTTATAATATAATATATACAATTTAGCACACTCTTTTATCCAATCAGACTCTTTGATGAGAGTCATGTGTGAATAAATATTTATTTATGCATGGTCCCGGGAATCAAACCCACTATCCTGGCATTGCAATGTTCTACCAATATTGTATATATATATATATTTATATATATTATATATAAAATATGCAATATTTTGTGAAGCCTCAATTTAATATGATTTATACAGCCTTTATTATGCATTGCTTATGCCATCCTTTATAAAGCACAGTCTTACGTCACATTTGACATATGTGGCATATGTCACACAGTTATGCCACATCTATGAACCCTTTATAAAGCATGACATACGGTTATAGATGATTTGTGTGTTTATGTAGCTTTATGAAGCCTTTATAAGCCGCACGTCGTTTAAAGCTGGACCACTTCTTTATTATGATTTGTTATACAATTTCACTAATTGTATGTCGCTCTGGATATGAGTGTCTGCTAAGTTACTAAAATGTAATAATGACAAATGTATTTCTCAACTCCTAATATTGACCCAATAACAGTCACCGGAGTATCTGACGTAGGTTTTGAAAAATAATCCACAAATAGTTTCCACCACTGTGGAAAGTGCAGCTGGCTGCTGGTAAGCTTTTTTGACTTTCACATAGATTTTTTGCCAACACATGGCTCACCTTTGTTTAACCAACCAAACAGCTGCTTTTAGCAAAAAAAAATGTGTTTGCAGTTACCTTTCTAGCTAATAGGCTAATATTAGAGTTTACACTTCCTGTTCCAATTACATTGCAGTCGGAAAGTATTCACACCCCTTGACTTTTTCCACATTTTGTTACGTTACAGCCTTATTCTAAATTCTTTAACCTTTTTTAAAAATTCCCCTCATCAATCTACTACACACAATACCCAAAAAATGACAAAGTTACAAACAGGTTTTTAGACATTTTTGCAAATTTATTAGAAATAAAAAGGTTAAAGGTTAAATAAAAGGTTAAATAAAAGGACAGAATGAATGGGGCCATGTATCGTGAGATTTTGAGTGAAAACCTCCTTCCATCAGCAAGGGCATTAAAGATGAAACGTGGCTGGGTCTTTCAGCATGACAATGATCCCAAACACACCGCCCGGGCAACGAAGGAGTGGCTTCGTAAGAAGCATTTCAAGGTCCTGGAGTGGCCTAGCCAGTCTCCAGATCTCAACCCCATAGAAAATCTTTGGAGGGAATTGAAAGTCCGTGTTGCCCAGCAACAGCCCCAAAACATCACTGCTCTAGAGGAGATCTGCATGGAGGAATGGGACAAAATACCAGCAACAGTGTGTGAAAACCTTGTGAAGACTTACAGAAAACGTTTGACCTCTGTCATTGCCAACAAAGGGTATATAACAAGTATTGAGATAAACTTTTGTTATTGACCAAATACTTATTTTCCACCATAATTTGCAAATAAATTCATAAAAAATCCTACAATGTGATTTTCTGGATTTATTTTCTTCTCATTTTGTCTGTCATAGTTGAAGTGTACATATGATGAAAATTACAGGCCTCTCTCATCTTTTTAAGTGGGAGAACTTGCACAATTGGTGGCTGACTAAATACTTTTTTGCCCCACTGTACTTGGGTATGACGCTACAAGCTTGGCACACCTGTATTTGGGGAGTTTCTCCCATTCTTCTCTGTCAGGCTGGATGTGGAGAGTCGCTGCACAGCTATTTTTACATTTCTCCAGAGATGTTCGATCGGGTTCAAGTCCGGGCTCTGGCTGGGCCACTCAAGGACATTAAGAGACTTGTCCCGAAGCCACTCCTGCGTTGTCTTGGCTGTGTGCTTAGGGTCGTTGTCTTGTTGGAAGGTGGACCTTCACCCCAGACTGAGGTCCTGAGTGCTCTGGAGCAGGTTTTCATCAAGGATCTCTCTGTACTTTGTTCTGTTCATCTTTCTCTCAATCCTGACTAGTCTCCCAGTCCCTGCTGCTGAAAAAACATCCCCACAGCTTGATGCTGCCACCACCATGCTTCACCATAGGGATGGTGCCAGGTTTCCTCCAGACGTGACACTTGGCATTCAGGCCAAATAGTTCAATCTTGGTTTCATCAGACCGGAGAATCTTGTTTCTCATCTTGTTTCCCCTCCCATTCCACGAGTTACTGAAGGCCCCTTGCATGACGCCTTGAGTCCGTGATGGCTCGCACAGTATACGCCGGGGCCCCCTCGATGTCCAGAGGGGGCAGAGGAACCGCCCTCACCTCAGACTGCTGGAGCGGACCAGCCACCACCGGCCTGAGGAGAGACACATGGAACGAGGGGTTAATACAATAATCAGGGGGAGCTGTAACCTATAACATACCTCGTTCAGTCTCCTCAGTACTTTAAATGGCCCCACAAACCGCGGACCCAGCTTCCGGCGGGGCAGGCGAAGGGGCAGGTTTTGGGTCGAGAGCCAGACCCGGTCTCCCGGTGCGAACACCGGAGCCTCACTGCGGTGGTGATCGGCGCTCGCCTTCTGTCGCCCGATGGCCCGTTGCAGGCGTACATGGGCAGCGTCCCAGGTTTCCCCCGAGCGCCGAAACCATTCATCCACCGCAGGTGCCTCGATCTGGCTCTGATGCCACGGTGCCAGAACCGGCTGATATCCCAGTACACACTGAAATGGAGACAGGTTAGTGGAGGAGTGGCGGAGAAAGTTTTGGGCCATCTCTGCCCAGGGGATGAAAGCCGCCCACTCCCCCGGCCGGTCCTGGCAATAGGACTGCAGAAACCTACCCACATCCTGGTTAACTCTCATCATCTGCCCGTTACTCTCGAGGTGAAACCCTGAGGTCAGGCTGACCGAGACCCCCAGACGTTCCATGAACGCCCTCCAGACCCTTGATGTGAACTGGGAACCCCGATCAGACACTATATCCTCAGGCACCCCGTGGTGCCGGAAAAAGTGTGTTAACAGGGCCTCCGCAGTCTGTAGGTCCGTAGGGAGACCGGGCAAAGGAATGAGACGGCAGGACTTAGAAAACAGATCCACAACTACCGTGGTGTTTCCTTGTGACAGAGGAAGATCCGTCACGAAATCCACCGATAGGTGTGACCACGGCCGTTGTGGAACGGGAAGGGGTTGTAATTTCCCTCTGGGCAGGTGTCTAGGTGCCTTGCACTGGGCGCACACCAAGCAGGAGGAAACATACACTGTCACGTCCTTAGCTAAAGTGGGCCACCAGTACTTCCCACAAAGACAGCGCACTGTCCACCCGATGCCAGCATGACCAGAGGAAGGTGACGTATGAGCCCAACAAATCAATGTTTGGGTTGAACTCCAGTCGCTCATCACAAAGACACATTGAGTTGGACTCCAGTCTCTCATCACAAAGACACATTGGGTTGGACTCCAGTCGCTCATCACAAAGACACATTGGGTTGGACTCCAGTCGCTCATCACAAAGACACATTGTTTGGGTTGGACTCCAGTCTCTCATCACAAAGACACATTGTTTGGGTTGGACTCCAGTCTCTCATCACAAAGACACATTGTTTGTGTTGGACTCCAGTCTCTCATCACAAAGACACATTGTTTGGGTTGGACTCCAGTCTCTCATCACAAAGACACATTGTTTGTGTTGGACTCCAGTCTCTCATCACAAAGACACATTGTTTGGGTTGGACTCCAGTCTCTCATCACAAAGACACATTGTTTGGGTTGTACTCCAGTCTCTCATCACAAAGACACAATGTTTGGGTTGGACTCCAGTCTCTCATCACAAAGACACATTGGGTTGGACTCCAGTCTCTCATCACAAAGACACATTGGGTTGGACTCCAGTCTCTCATCACAAAGACACATTGTTTGGGTTGGACTCCAGTCTCTCATCACAAAGACACATTGTTTGGGTTGGACTCCAGTCTCTCATCACAAAGACACATTGTTTGGGTTGGACTCCAGTCTCTCATCACAAAGACACATTGTTTGGGTTGGACTCCAGTCTCTCATCACAAAGACACATTGTTTGGGTTGGACTCCAGTCTCTCATCACAAAGACACATTGTTTGTGTTGGACTCCAGTCTCTCATCACAAAGACACATTGGGTTGGACTCCAGTCTCTCATCACAAAGACACATTGGGTTGGACTCCAGTCTCTCATCACAAAGACACATTGTTTGTGTTGGACTCCAGTCTCTCATCACAAAGACACATTGTTTGGGTTGGACTCCAGTCTCTCATCACAAAGACTCATTGTTTGGGTTGGACTCCAGTCTCTCATCACAAAGACACATTGGGTTGGACTCCAGTCTCTCATCACAAAGACACATTGGGTTGGACTCCAGTCTCTCATCACAAAGACACATTGAGTTGGACTCCAGTCTCTCATCACAAAGACACATTGTTTGGGTTGGACTCCAGTCTCTCATCACAAAGACACATTGAGTTGGACTCCAGTCTCATCACAAAGACACATTGAGTTGGACTCCAGTCTCTCATCACAAAGACACATTGTTTGGGTTGGACTCCAGTCTCTCATCACAAAGACACAATGTTTGAGTTGGACTCCAGTCTCTCATCACAAAGACACATTGAGTTGGACTCCAGTCTCTCATCACAAAGACACATTGAGTTGGACTCCAGTCTCTCATCACAAAGACACATTGAGTTGGACTCCAGTCTCTCATCACAAAGACACATTGAGTTGGACTCCAGTCTCTCATCACAAAGACACATTGGGTTGGACTCCAGTCTCTCATCACAAAGACACATTGTTTGGGTTGGACTCCAGTCTCTCATCACAAAGACACATTGAGTTGGACTCCAGTCTCTCATCACAAAGACACATTGGGTTGGACTCCAGTCTCTCATCACAAAGACACATTGTTTGGGTTGGACTCCAGTCGCTCATCACAAAGACACAATGTTTGAGTTGGACTCCAGTCTCTCATCACAAAGACACAATGTTTGAGTTGGACTCCAGTCTCTCATCACAAAGACACATTGTTTGGGTTGGACTCCAATCTCTCATCACAAAGACACATTGAGCTGGACTCCAGTCTCTCCTCACAAAGACACATTGTTTGAGTTGGACTCCAGACTCTCATCACAAAGACACATTGGGTTGGACTCCAGTCTCTCATCACAAAGACACATTGGGTTGGACTCCAGTCTCTCATCACAAAGACACATTGGGTTGGACTCCAGTCTCTCATCACAAAGACACATTGGGTTGGACTCCAGTCTCTCATCACAAAGACACATTGAGTTGGACTCCAGTCTCTCATCACAAAGACACATTGGGTTGGACTCCAGTCTCTCATCACAAAGACACATTGGGTTGGACTCCAGTCTCTCATCACAAAGACACATTGGGTTGGACTCCAGTCTCTCATCACAAAGACACATTGTTTGGGTTGGACTCCAGTCTCTCATCACAAAGACACATTGTTTGGGTTGGACTCCAGTCTCTCATCACAAAGACACATTGAGTTGGACTCCAGTCTCATCACAAAGACACATTGTTTGTGTTGGACTCCATATTATATTTTATATTTATATTATATTATCGTTTATAGTAGGACTTTCCTTTGCTAATGCAGAAGCTCAACCAGTTTTTAACAATGAGCTCAGTAGATCTGTAGAGTGTTTCATTGTCTTACAGCTGTGTAGTAGAGTAGTAGTGTGTTTCATTGTCTTACAGCTGTGTAGTAGAGTAGTAGTGTGTTTCATTGTCTTACAGCTGTGTAGTAGAGTAGTAGTGTGTTTCATTGTCTTACAGCTGTGTAGTGCGTCCAGATCACAGTATGCTGTAAGTCATTTTGGCTTTCTGTTTTCCAGGTCCTAGCCAATCTGGTTTTGGAGGAGCTTCAACCCTCTCTACAGACAGAACTGCTGGCCAGACTGAAGGGAAAGAAAGCAGGGAGGAAGAGAGTCTGGTTCACCGTGAGTGAATGAACATCTCAGAACTGTCCTTTATTCAGAAAGTCCATCAGTAATGTTATAGTGACCTGGTTCTTTAGCTCTGAGTTCTGTAGTCATGTAGTGATCTCTGCTCTATACTGCCCCCTGATGGTCAGACATTGGAGGCAGTCTATAACCTGGTCCTGGATCAGCTAACACAGGGTGTATATATTCTGTACTCAGCTGTGTTCTGTTGTCCCCCCCCCCCCCCCAGACGTTGGAAGCCGCGTACTACCTGGTCCAGGACCAGCTGAGGGAGGGTCTGAAGGGTCTGAAGGAGGAGTGTAAAGAGACAGCCAGGTCTCAGGAAGCTCTGCTTCGTTCTGATATGGACCAGATAGCCAGTTCTAGAACCTTCCTGCAGGCCAAGCTACAAGGTACAATACCATGATGGGGATCTACAGATGTGGCAGCCTGGCGTCAAACATGTGTCAAACATGGGTTAAGAATGCATTGCAGTGTAAAGGAGTAAACTTAGTAACAAAGAACTAACACCTTAGGATCCGAGGCAGGATATTGTGGGAACTGAATGAATGAAAAAGCAACAATTATTGGGACAGTAGTTGTGATGAGCAGACATGGGATTACTATATCTAAACTATATCTAAACTATATCTAAACTATATCTAAACTATATCTAAACTATATCTAAACTATATCTAAACTTGTAAAACCATTTGCCTAACATTCACATCTGTTGTTCCATCTCTGTCCCCACAGCCTCCGTCAGTGATCCAGCAGTAAAGTTCTGCAGCGAGAACGTGTCTCCGTACCTGGCGTCCATCTTGGAAGAGCTGATGTCTCCGGTGACGGGGGGTTTCCAGGGGGTCCGGCTTCTCCTGGAGGGGGAGATAAACGCTCTCTGTCTCGGCTTCCCCGAGGGAGGGGGGCAGGAGGGGTTAAACCAGGTAAGAGGGTGTTGGTGGAGCAAAATTTGGTCAAGTTCCCTTGCATAAGAGTGAACAACATTAGAGTGAACAACATTAGAGTGAACAACTGAAGAGTGAACAACTGAAGAGTAAACAACTGAAGCGTAAACAACTGAAGCGTAAACAACTGAAGAGTGAACAGCTGAAACGTGAACAACATTAGCGTAAACAACATTAGCGTAAACAACATTAGCGTAAACAACATTAGCGTAAACAACTGAATCGTGAACAACTGAATCGTGAACAACTGAACGTGAACAACTGAAGCGTAAACAACTGAAGTGTAAACAACTGAAGAGTGAACAACTGAAGCGTAAACAACTGAAGCGTAAACAACTGAAGCGTAAACAACTGAAGCGTAAACAACTGAAACGTAAACAACTGAAACGTAAACAACTGAAGAGTGAACAACTGAAGAGTGAACAACTGAAGAGTGAACAACTGAAGAGTAAACAACTGAAGAGTAAACAACTGAAGAGTAAACAACTGAAGAGTGAACAACTGAAGAGTGAACAACTGAAGAGTAAACAACTGAAGAGTAAACAACTGAAGAGTAAACAACTGAAGCGTAAACAACTGAAGCGTGAATCACGCTAATGTCTAATAGTGTGTGTGTTATAGCGTGTGTTGCCTCTCTCTCCTCAGGCGCTGGGTCAGATGGGTCAGATGTGTCAGGCAAGTCTGGAGGAGTGTTACCAGAAAGTGGAGGTCCTGACAGAACAGCTCCAGGAACTCAGGCATCGCTTCAAGTTCTCCAACTCAGTTCGTCTGATCCACAGCACGCAGATAGACATGCAACAGGTTAGTTCTGATCCACAGCATGCAGATAGACATGTAACAGGTTAGTTCTGATCCACAGCACGCAGATAGACATGCAACAGGTTAGTTCTGATCCACAGCATACAGATAGACATGTAACAGGTTAGTTCTGATCCACTACATACAGATAGACATGTAACAGGTTAGTTCTGATCCACTACATACAGATAGACATGTAACAGGTTAGTTCTGATCCACAGCACGCAGATAGACATGCAACAGGTTAGTTCTGATCCACTACATACAGATAGACATGTAACAGGTTAGTTCTGATCCACAGCACGCAGATAGACATGTAACAGGTTAGTTCTGATCCACTACATACAGATAGACATGTAACAGGTTAGTTCTGATCCACAGCACGCAGATAGACATGCAACAGGTTAGTTCTGATCCACAGCACGCAGATAGACATGCAACAGGTTAGTTCTGATCCACAGCACGCAGATAGACATGTAACAGGTTAGTTCTGATCCACTACATACAGATAGACATGTAACAGGTTAGTTCTGATCCACTACATACAGATAGACATGTAACAGGTTAGTTCTGATCCACTACATACAGATAGACATGTAACAGGTTAGTTCTGATCCACAGCACGCAGATAGACATGTAACAGGTTAGTTCTGATCCACTACATACAGATAGACATGCAACAGGTTAGTTCTGATCCACTACATGCAGATAGACATGTAACAGGTTAGTTCTGATCCACAGCACGCAGATAGACATGTAACAGGTTAGTTCTGATCCACTACATACAGATAGACATGCAACAGGTTAGTTCTGATCCACTACATACAGATAGACATGTAACAGGTTAGTTCTGATCCACAGCATACAGATAGACATGTAACAGGTTAGTTCTGATCCACACCATGCAGATAGACATGTAACAGGTTAGTTCTGATCCACACCATGCAGATAGACATGCAACAGGTTAGTTCTGATCCACTACATACAGATAGACATGTAACAGGTTAGTTCTGATCCACTACATGCAGATAGACATGTAACAGGTTAGTTCTGATCCACTACATGCAGATAGACATGTAACAGGTTAGTTCAAATCCACTACATACAGATAGACATGTAACAGGTTAGTTCTGATCCACTACATACAGATATACATGCAACAGGTTAGTTCTGATCCACTACATACAGATAGACATGCAACAGGTTAGTTCTGATCCACAGCACGCAGATAGACATGCAACAGGTTAGTTCTGATCCACAGCATGCAGATAGACATGTAACAGGTTAGTTCTGATCCACAGCATGCAGATAGACATGCAACAGGTTAGTTCTGATCCACAGCATACAGATAGACATGTAACAGGTTAGTTCTGATCCACAGCATGCAGATAGACATGTAACAGGTTAGTTCTGATCCACTACATACAGATAGACATGTAACAGGTTAGTTCTGATCCACAGCATACAGATAGACATGTAACAGGTTAGTTCTGATCCACTACATACAGATAGACATGCAACAGGTTAGTTCTGATCCACAGCATGCAGATAGACATGTAACAGGTTAGTTCTGATCCACTACATACAGATAGACATGTAACAGGTTAGTTCTGATCCACAGCATGCAGATAGACATGCAACAGGTTAGTTCTGATCCACTGCACGCAGATAGACAGGCAACAGGTTAGTTCTGATCCACTACATACAGATAGACATGTAACAGGTTAGTTCTGATCCACTACATACAGATAGACATGTAACAGGTTAGTTCTGATCCACAGCATACAGATAGACATGTAACAGGTTAGTTCTGATCCACAGCATACAGATAGACATGCAACAGGTTAGTTCTGATCCACTACATACAGATAGACATGCAACAGGTTAGTTCTGATCCACTACATACAGATAGACATGCAACAGGTTAGTTCTGATCCACTACATACAGATAGACATGTAACAGGTTAGTTCTGATCCACTACATACAGATAGACATGCAACAGGTTAGTTCTGATCCACAGCACGCAGATAGACATGCAACAGGCTAGTTCTGATCCACTACATACAGATAGACATGTAACAGGTTAGTTCTGATCCACACCATGCAGATAGACATGCAACAGGTTAGTTCTGATCCACTACATACAGATAGACCTGCAACAGGTTAGTTCTGATCCACTACATACAGATAGACATGTAACAGGTTAGTTCTGATCCACTACATACAGATAGACATGTAACAGGTTAGTTCTGATCCACTACATACAGATAGACATGTAACAGGTTAGTTCTGATCCACTACATACAGATAGACCTGCAACAGGTTAGTTCTGATCCACAGCACGCAGATAGACATGTAACAGGTTAGTTCTGATCCACAGCACGCAGATAGACATGTAACAGGTTAGTTCTGATCCACAGCACGCAGATAGACCTGCAACAGGTTAGTTCTGATCCACTACATACAGATAGACATGCAACAGGTTAGTTCTGATCCACTACATACAGATAGACATGCAACAGGTTAGTTCTGATCCACTACATACAGATAGACATGTAACAGGTTAGTTCTGATCCACTACATACAGATAGACATGCAACAGGTTAGTTCTGATCCACTACATACAGATAGACCTGCAACAGGTTAGTTCTGATCCACAGCACGCAGATAGACATGTAACAGGTTAGTTCTGATCCACTACATACAGATAGACATGCAACAGGTTAGTTCTGATCCACAGCACGCAGATAGACATGTAACAGGTTAGTTCTGATCCACTACATACAGATAGACATGTAACAGGTTAGTTCTGATCCACAGCACGCAGATAGACATGTAACAGGTTAGTTCTGATCCACAGCACGCAGATAGACATGCAACAGGTTAGTTCTGATCCACTACATACAGATAGACATGTAACAGGTTAGTTCTGATCCACTACATGCAGATAGACATGTAACAGGTTAGTTCTGATCCACAGCACGCAGATAGACATGTAACAGGTTAGTTCTGATCCACAGCACGCAGATAGACATGCAACAGGTTAGTTCTGATCCACTACATACAGATAGACATGTAACAGGTTAGTTCTGATCCACTACATACAGATAGACATGCAACAGGTTAGTTCTGATCCACTACATACAGATAGACATGCAACAGGTTAGTTCTGATCCACAGCATGCAGATAGACATGTAACAGGTTAGTTCTGATCCACAGCATACAGATAGACATGTAACAGGTTAGTTCTGATCCACACCATGCAGATAGACATGTAACAGGTTAGTTCTGATCCACAGCACGCAGATAGACATGTAACAGGTTAGTTCTGATCAACTACATACAGATAGACATGTAACAGGTTAGTTCTGATCCACTACATACAGATAGACATGTAACAGGTTAGTTCTGATCCACTACATACAGATAGACATGTAACAGGTTAGTTCTGATCCACTACATACAGATAGACATGTAACAGGTTAGTTCTGATCCACTACATACAGATAGACATGTAACAGGTTAGTTCTGATCCACAGCACGCAGATAGACATGCAACAGGTTAGTTCTGATCCACTACATACAGATAGACATGTAACAGGTTAGTTCTGATCCACTACATACAGATAGACATGCAACAGGTTAGTTCTGATCCACAGCACGCAGATAGACATGCAACAGGTTAGTTCTGATCCACTACATACAGATAGACATGTAACAGGTTAGTTCTGATCCACTGCATACAGATAGACATGTAACAGGTTAGTTCTGATCCACTACATACAGATAGACATGTAACAGGTTAGTTCTGATCCACTACATACAGATAGACATGTAACAGGTTAGTTCTGATCCACTACATACAGATAGACATGCAACAGGTTAGTTCTGATCCACAGCACGCAGATAGACATGTAACAGGTTAGTTCTGATCCACTACATACAGATAGACATGTAACAGGTTAGTTCTGATCCACTACATACAGATAGACAGGCAACAGGTTAGTTCTGATCCACTAAATACAGATAGACATGCAACAGGTTAGTTCTGATCCACAGCACGCAGATAGACATGCAACAGGTTAGTTCTGATCCACTGCATACAGATAGACATGTAACAGGTTAGTTCTGATCCACAGCACGCAGATAGACCTGCAACAGGTTAGTTCTGATCCACTACATACAGATAGACATGTAACAGGTTAGTTCTGATCCACAGCACGCAGATAGACCTGCAACAGGTTAGTCCTGATCCACAGCATGCAGATAGACATGCAACAGGTTAGTTCTGATCCACTACATACAGATAGACATGCAACAGGTTAGTTCTGATCCACAGCACGCAGATAGACATGTAACAGGTTAGTTCTGATCCACAGCATGCAGATAGACATGCAACAGGTTAGTTCTGATCCACTACATACAGATAGACATGCAACAGGTTAGTTCTGATCCACTACATACAGATAGACATGTAACAGGTTAGTTCTGATCCACAGCACGCAGATAGACATGTAACAGGTTAGTTCTGATTCACTACATACAGATAGACATGCAACAGGTTAGTTCTGATCCACAGCACGCAGATAGACATGCAACAGGTTAGTTCTGATCCACTACATACAGATAGACATGCAACAGGTTAGTTCTGATCCACACCACGCAGATAGACATGCAACAGGTTAGTTCTGATCCACAGCACGCAGATAGACATGTAACAGGTTAGTTCTGATCCACAGCACGCAGATAGACATGTAACAGGTTAGTTCTGATCCACTACATACAGATAGACATGTAACAGGTTAGTTCTGATCCACAGCACGCAGATAGACATGTAACAGGTTAGTTCTGATCCACACCACGCAGATAGACATGCAACAGGTTAGTTCTGATCCACTACATACAGATAGACATGTAACAGGTTAGTTCTGATCCACTACATACAGATAGACATGTAACAGGTTAGTTCTGATCCACACCATGCAGATAGACATGTAACAGGTTAGTTCTGATCCACTACATACAGATAGACATGTAACAGGTTAGTTTTGATCCACTACATACAGATAGACATGTAACAGGTTAGTTCTGATCCACTACATACAGATAGACATGTAACAGGTTAGTTCTGATCCACTACATACAGATAGACAGGCAACAGGTTAGTTCTGATCCACTACATACAGATAGACAGGCAACAGGTTAGTTCTGATCCACACCACGCAGATAGACATGCAACAGGTTAGTTCTGATCCACAGCACCTAGATATACATGCAACAGGTTAGTTCTGATCCACAGCACGCAGATAGTGACTCGTCAAAAAACTAACTCTGCCGTGAATCTCTTTTCTGTATATTCTACAACAAACCATTTCCTTACATCATACAGCATTCTCCCCCAGCTACAACAAATAGCTGATGGAGAATGCTGTGGGTTTCTGTCTTGTCGTAGCTGATGGAGAATGCTGTGTGTTTCTGTGTTGTAGCTGATGGAGAATGCTGTGTGTTTCTGTCTTGTTGTAGCTGATGGAGAATGCTATGTGTTTCTGTGTTGTAGCTGATGGAGAATGCTGTGTGTTTCTGTGTTGTAGCTGATGGAGAATGCTGTGTGTTTCTGTGTTGTAGCTGATGGAGAATGCTGTGTGTTTCTGTGTTGTTGTAGCTGATGGAGAATGCTGTGTGTTTCTGTGTTGTAGCTGATGGAGAATGCTGTGTGTTTCTGTGTTGTAGCTGATGGAGAATGCTGTGGGTTTCTGTCTTGTTGTAGCTGATGGAGAATGCTGTGTGTTTCTGTGTTGTAGCTGATGGAGAATGCTCTGTGTTTCTGTGTTGTAGCTGATGGAGAATGCTGTGTGTTTCTGTGTTGTAGCTGATGGAGAATGCTGTGTGTTTCTGTGTTGTAGCTGATGGAGAATGCTGTGTGTTTCTGTCTTGTTGTAGCTGATGGAGAATGCTGTGTGTTTCTGTGTTGTAGCTGATGGAGAATGCTGTGTGTTTCTGTGTTGTAGCTGATGGAGAATGCTGTGTGTTTCTGTGTTGTAGCTGATGGAGAATGCTGTGTGTTTCTGTGTTGTAGCTGATGGAGAATGCTGTGTGTTTCTGTCTTGTTGTAGCTGATGGAGAATACTGTGTGTTTCTGTCTTGTTGTAGCTGATGGAGAATGCTGTGTGTTTCTGTCTTGTTGTAGCTGATGGAGAATGCTGTGTGTTTCTGTGTTGTAACTGATGGAGAATGCTGTGTGTTTCTGTGTTGTAGCTGGTGGAGAATGCTGTGTGTTTCTATCTTGTTGTAGCTGATGGAGAATGCTGTGTGTTTCTGTGTTGTAGCTGATGGAGAATGCTGTGTGTTTCTGTGTTGTAGCTGATGGAGAATGCTGTGTGTTTCTGTCTTGTTGTAGCTGATGGAGAATGCTGTGTGTTTCTGTCTTGTTGTAGCTGATGGAGAATGCTGTGTGTTTCTGTCTTGTAGCTGATGGAGAATGCTGTGTGTTTCTGTCTTGTTGTAGCTGATGGAGAATGCTGTGTGTTTCTGTGTTGTAGCTGATGGAGAATGCTGTGTGTTTCTGTCTTGTTGTAGCTGATGGAGAATGCTGTGTGTTTCTGTGTTGTAGCTGATGGAGAATGCTGTGTGTTTCTGTCTTGTAGCTGATGGAGAATGCTGTGTGTTTCTGTGTTGTAGCTGATGGAGAATGCTCTGTGTTTCTGTGTTGTAGCTGATGGAGAATGCTGTGTGTTTCTGTGTTGTAGCTGATGGAGAATGCTGTGTGTTTCTGTCTTGTTGTAGCTGATGGAGAATGCTGTGTGTTTCTGTGTTGTAGCTGATGGAGAATGCTGTGTGTTTCTGTGTTGTAGCTGATGGAGAATGCTGTGTGTTTCTGTGTTGTAGCTGATGGAGAATGCTGTGTGTTTCTGTGTTGTAGCTGATGGAGAATGCTGTGTGTTTCTGTGTTGTAGCTGATGGAGAATGCTGTGTGTTTCTGTGTTGTAGCTGATGGAGAATGCTGTGTGTTTCTGTGTTGTAGCTGATGGAGAATGCTGTGTGTTTCTGTCTTGTTGTAGCTGATGGAGAATGCTGTGTGTTTCTGTCTTGTTGTAGCTGATGGAGAATGCTGTGTGTTCCTGTCTTGTAGCTGATGGAGAATGCTGTGTGTTTCTGTCTTGTTGTAGCTGATGGAGAATGCTGTGTGTTTCTGTCTTGTAGGTGATGGATAATGCTGTGTGTTTCTGTCTTGTTGTAGCTGATGGAGAATGCTGTGTGTTTCTGTCTTGTTGTAGCTGATGGAGAATGCTGTGTGTTTCTGTCTTGTTGTAGCTGATGGAGAATGCTGTGTGTTTCTGTCTTGTTGTAGCTGATGGAGAATGCTGTGTGTTTCTGTCTTGTAGCTGATGGAGAATGCTGTGTATTTCTGTGTTGTAGCTGATGAAGAATGCTGTGTGTTTCTGTGTTGTAGCTGATGGAGAATGCTGTGTGTTTCTGTCTTGTTGTAGCTGATGGAGAATGCTGTGTGTTTCTGTGTTGTAGCTGATGGAGAATGCTGTGGGTTTCTGTGTTGTAGCTGATGGAGAATGCTGTGTGTTTCTGTCTTGTTGTAGCTGATGGAGAATGCTGTGTGTTTCTGTCTTGTTGTAGCTGATGGAGAATGCTGTGTGTTTCTGTCTTGTAGCTGATGGAGAATGCTGTGTGTTTCTGTCTTGTAGCTGATGGAGAATGCTGTGTGTTTCTGTGTTGTAGCTGATGGAGAATGCTCTGTGTTTCTGTGTTGTAGCTGATGGAGAATGCTGTGTGTTTCTGTGTTGTAGCTGATGGAGAATGCTGTGTGTTTCTGTCTTGTTGTAGCTGATGGAGAATGCTGTGTGTTTCTGTGTTGTAGCTGATGGAGAATGCTGTGTGTTTCTGTGTTGTAGCTGATGGAGAATGCTGTGTGTTTCTGTGTTGTAGCTGATGGAGAATGCTGTGTGTTTCTGTGTTGTAGCTGATGGAGAATGCTGTGTGTTTCTGTGTTGTAGCTGATGGAGAATGCTGTGTGTTTCTGTGTTGTAGCTGATGGAGAATGCTGTGTGTTTCTGTGTTGTAGCTGATGGAGAATGCTGTGTGTTTCTGTCTTGTTGTAGCTGATGGAGAATGCTGTGTGTTTCTGTCTTGTTGTAGCTGATGGAGAATGCTGTGTGTTCCTGTCTTGTAGCTGATGGAGAATGCTGTGTGTTTCTGTCTTGTTGTAGCTGATGGAGAATGCTGTGTGTTTCTGTCTTGTAGGTGATGGATAATGCTGTGTGTTTCTGTCTTGTTGTAGCTGATGGAGAATGCTGTGTGTTTCTGTCTTGTTGTAGCTGATGGAGAATGCTGTGTGTTTCTGTCTTGTTGTAGCTGATGGAGAATGCTGTGTGTTTCTGTCTTGTTGTAGCTGATGGAGAATGCTGTGTGTTTCTGTCTTGTAGCTGATGGAGAATGCTGTGTATTTCTGTGTTGTAGCTGATGAAGAATGCTGTGTGTTTCTGTGTTGTAGCTGATGGAGAATGCTGTGTGTTTCTGTCTTGTTGTAGCTGATGGAGAATGCTGTGTGTTTCTGTGTTGTAGCTGATGGAGAATGCTGTGGGTTTCTGTGTTGTAGCTGATGGAGAATGCTGTGTGTTTCTGTCTTGTTGTAGCTGATGGAGAATGCTGTGTGTTTCTGTCTTGTTGTAGCTGATGGAGAATGCTGTGTGTTTCTGTCTTGTAGCTGATGGAGAATGCTGTGTGTTTCTGTCTTGTTGTAGCTGATGGAGAATGCTGTGTGTTTCTGTGTTGTAGCTGATGGAGAATGCTGTGTGTTTCTGTCTTGTTGTAGCTGATGGAGAATGCTGTGTGTTTCTGTGTTGTAGCTGATGGAGAATGCTGTGTGTTTCTGTCTTGTAGCTGATGGAGAATGCTGTGTGTTTCTGTGTTGTTGTAGCTGATGGAGAATGCTGTGTGTTCCTGTCTTGTTGTAGCTGATGGAGAATGCTGTGTGTTTCTGTGTTGTAGCTGATGGAGAATGCTGTGTGTTTCTGTCTTGTTGTAGCTGATGGAGAATGCTGTGTGTTTCTGTGTTGTAGCTGATGGAGAATGCTGTGTGTTTCTGTGTTGTAGCTGATGGAGAATGCTGTGTGTTTCTGTGTTGTAGCTGATGGAGAATGCTGTGTGTTTCTGTGTTGTTGTAGCTGATGGAGAATGCTGTGTGTTTCTGTCTTGTTGTAGCCGATGGAGAATGCTGTGTGTTTCTGTGTTGTAGCTGATGGAGAATGCTGTGTGTTTCTGTGGTGTAGCTGATGGAGAATGCTGTGTGTTTCTGTCTTGTTGTAGCTGATGGAGATTGCTGTGTGTTTCTGTCTTGTTGTAGCTGATGGAGAATGCTGTGTGTTTCTGTCTTGTTGTAGCTGATGGAGAATGCTGTGTGTTTCTGTCTTGTAGCTGATGGAGAATGCTGTGTGTTTCTGTGTTGTAGCTGATGGAGAATGCTGTGTGTTTCTGTCTTGTAGCTGATGGAGAATGCTGTGTGTTTCTGTCTTGTTGTAGCTGATGGAGAATGCTGTGTGTTTCTGTCTTGTTGTAGCTGATGGAGAATGCTGTGTGTTTCTGTCTTGTTGTAGCTGATGGAGAATGCTGTGTGTTTCTGTGTTGTAGCTGATGGAGAATGCTGTGTGTTTCTGTCTTGTAGCTGATGGAGAATGCTGTGTGTTTCTGTCTTGTTGTAGCTGATGGAGAATGCTGTGTGTTTCTGTCTTGTTGTAGCTGATGGAGAATGCTGTGTGTTTCTGTGTTGTAGCTGATGGAGAATGCTGTGTGTTTCTGTGTTGTAGCTGATGGAGAATGCTGTGTGTTTCTGTGTTGTAGCTGATGGAGAATGCTGTGTGTTTCTGTGTTGTAGCTGATGGAGAATGCTGTGTGTTTCTGTCTTGTTGTAGCTGATGGAGAATGCTGTGTACACCTTTAAATTGCTCCTCCAGAGCTCACTGAAAGACAACCCTTCCAAACTCACCTCAGCCATGGAGAAAGCAAAGCTCAGAGTCCTCAAGGTGAGATAACAGACAGATACCTCCTGCCTTCTCTCTGTAGCTTCATACCTCCTGTCTTCCGACTGTAGCTTCATACCTCCTACCTTCTGACTGTAGCTTCATACCTCCTACCTTCTGACTGTAGCTTCACACCTCCTACCTTCTGACTAGCTTCACACCTCCTACCTTCTGACTGTAGCTTCATACCTCCTACCTTCTGACTGTAGCTTCACACCTCCTGTCTTCTGACTAGCTTCACACCTCCTGTCTTCTGACTGTAGCTTCACACCTCCTGTCTTCTGACTGTAGCTTCATACCTCCTACCTTCTGACTGTAGCTTCATCCCTCCTGTCTTCTGACTGTAGCTTCATACCTCCTGTCTTCTGACTGTAGCTTCATACCTCCTACCTTCTGACTAGCTTCATACCTCCTGTCTTCTGACTGTAGCTTCATACCTCCTGTCTTCTGACTAGCTTCACACCTCCTACCTTCTGACTAGCTTCACACCTCCTACCTTCTGACTGTAGCTTCATACCTCCTACCTTCTGACTGTAGCTTCACACCTCCTGTCTTCTGACTAGCTTCACACCTCCGGTCTTCTGACTGTAGCTTCACACCTCCTGTCTTCTGACTGTAGCTTCATACCTCCTACCTTCTGACTGTAGCTTCATCCCTCCTGTCTTCTGACTGTAGCTTCACACCTCCTACCTTCTGACTGTAGCTTCACACCTCCTATCTTCTGACTGTAGCTTCGTACCTCCTACCTTCTGACTAGCTTCACACCTCCTACCTTCTGACTAGCTTCACACCTCCTACCTTCTGACTGTAGCTTCACACCTCCTATCTTCTGACTGTAGCTTCATACCTCCTGTCTTCTGACTGTAGCTTCGTACCTCCTACCTTCTGACTAGCTTCACACCTCCTACCTTCTGACTGTAGCTTCACACCTCCTACCTTCTGACTGTAGCTTCATACCTCCTGTCTTCTGACTGTAGCTTCATACCTCCTGTCTTCTGACTGTAGCTTCATACCTCCTGTCTTCTGACTGTAGCTTCATACCTCCTGTCTTCTGACTGTAGCTTCATACCTCCTGTCTTCTGACTGTAGCTTCGTACCTCCTACCTTCTGACTGTAGCTTCACACCTCCTACCTTCTGACTGTAGCTTCATACCTCCTGTCTTCTGACTGTAGCTTCGTACCTCCTACCTTCTGACTAGCTTCGTACCTCCTGTCTTCTGACTGTACAATGCAACACTCCCCTACCTACTGTAGTTAGCCCTGGTTATTCTAACACTTGTTGTGTGGTTGTCTTGTGTGGTTGTCTTGTTGTGTGGTTGTCTTGTGTGGTTGTCTTGTTGTCTTGTGTGATTGTCTTGTGTGATTGTCTTGTTGTGTGGTTGTCGTGTGTGGTTCTCTTGTGTGGTTCTCTTGTGTGGTTCTCTTGTGTGGTTCTCTTGTGTGGTTGTCTTGTGTGGTTGTCTTGTGTGGTTGTCGTGTGTGGTTCTCTTGTGTGGTTCTCTTGTGTGGTTGTCTTGTGTGGTTGTCTTGTGTGGTTGTCTTGTGTGGTTGTCTTGCTGTGTGGTTGTCTTGTTGTGTGGTTGTCTTGCTGTGTGGTTGTCTTGCTGTGTGGTTGTCTTGCTGTGTGGTTGTCTTGTTGTGTGGTTGTCTTGCTGTGTGGTTGTCTTGTGTGGTTGTCTTGTGTGGTTGTCTTGCTGTGTGGTTGTCTTGTTGTGTGGTTGTCTTGCTGTGTGGTTGTCTTGTTGTGTGGTTGTCTTGTTGTGTGGTTGTCTTGTTGTGTGGTTGTCTTGTTGTGTGGTTGTCTTGCTGTGTGGTTGTCTTGTGTGGTTGTCTTGTGTGGTTGTCTTGCTGTGTGGTTGTCTTGTTGTGTGGTTGTCTTGCTGTGTGGTTGTCTTGTTGTGTGGTTGTCTTGTTGTGTGGTTGTCTTGCTGTGTGGTTGTCTTGCTGTGTGGTTGTCTTGTGTGGCTGTCTTGTTGTGTGGTTGTCTTGTGTGGTTGTCATGTTGTGTGGTTGTCTTGTTGTGTGGTTGTCTTGTGTGGTTGTCTTGCTGTGTGGTTGTCTTGTGTGGCTGTCTTGTTGTGTGGTTGTCTTGTGTGGTTGTCTTGTGTGGCTGTCTTGTTGTGTGGTTGTCTTGTGTGGTTGTCTTGTTGTGTGGTTGTCTTGTTGTGTGGTTGTCTTGTTGTGTGGTTGTCTTGTGTGGTTGTCTTGCTGTGTGGTTGTCTTGTTGTGTGGTTGTCTTGTGTGGTTGTCTTGCTGTGTGGTTGTCTTGTTGTGTGGTTGTCTTGTTGTGTGGTTGTCTTGCTGTGTGGTTTTCTTGTGTGGTTGTCTTGTGTGGTTGTCTTGCTGTGTGGTTGTCTTGTTGTGTGGTTGTCTTGTGTGGTTGTCTTGTGTGGTTGTCTTGTGTGGTTGTCTTGTGTGGTTGTCTTGTGTGGCTGTCTTGTTGTGTGGTTGTCTTGTGTGATTGTCTTGTTGTGTGGTTGTCTTGTTGTGTGGTTGTCTTGTGTGGTTGTCTTGTGTGGTTGTCTTGTTTTGATTACTTGGTTGACTGGTTGATTGGTTGTTTAATTGATTGATTGATGCATATTTCCTGGAGCAATATGTCTATAACAGGGTGTAGAGGCTAGTAACAGTCTTGTTCTGTGGTTGTTCCCTGCAGCAGTATGACCATGACAGTAGCACGGTGAGGAAGAGGTTCTTTCAGGAGGCTCTGGTTGACATCACGCTACCTGCTATCAGGAGGAACATGGCTCCGGCACACAAACCGGTATGTACGCCGGTAACTTTATGTCTCTTTATACCAGTCGTTACATGTTAGATATTATCCTAGAGCAGAGCCGATGGTCTCAGTCCATCCACATCTCACCCTATCAAATTAAAGAAACATTGTTGGAGCAAGTTCTGTTAGTTCATCATAATATAAACCGGGAAACTTACACTTTACAGGACTTGCAGAAGTTGGACCAGTACATCTTTGCTGATTACACCAACTTCATCAAAGTGGAAAATGTTTATGAAGATGTTCTACTGGACATTCTGACCATCGAGGTCGACAAAGGTACGCGTTTACCCTCTTCTGTCCGTCATCCAGGGACCAGGATTCTCTTTATATAATAACACACCCATGTTTTTAGACATCTTTGTAAGCCTGCCACACACACACACACACTATATGATACATTTATTAAACATAAGAATGAGTGTGAGTTTTTGTCACAACCCGGCTCGTGGAAAGTGATAGGACCAGGGCACAAATAATAATAATCAATCATTTTGCTCTTTATTTAACCATCTTACATATAAAACCTTATTTGTTCATCAAAAATGGTGAATAACTCACCGCAGGTTAATGAGAAGGGTGTGCTTGACAGGATGCACATAACTCTGCAATGTTGGGTTGTATTGGAGAGAGTCTCAGTCTTAAATACATTTCCACACACAGTCTGTGCCTGTATTTAGTTTTCATGCTAGTGAGGGCCGAGAATCCACTCTCACATAGGTACGTGGTTGCAAAGGGCATCAGTGTCTTAACAGCACGATTTGCCAAGGCAGGATACTCTGAGCGCGGCCCAATCCAGAAATCTGGCAGTGGCTTCTGATTTAAATTACATTTTCACAGAACTGCTTGTAGCAATTTCAACGAGGCTCTCTTGTTCAGATATCGGTAAGTGGACTGGAGGCAGGGCATGATGGGATAATGAAAACAGTTGTTTGTGTCGTCTGTTTCGGGAAAGTACCTGCGTAATTGCGCACCCAACTCACTCAGGTGCTTCGCTATATCACATTTGACGTTGTCCGTAAGATTGAGTTCATTTGCACACAAAAAAATCATGATGGAAAGACCTGTGTGTTGTCCTTGTTAATGCAGACAGAGAAGCGCTCCAACTTCTTAATCATCGCCTCAATTTTGTCCCGCACATTGAATATAGTTGCGGAGAGTCCCTGTAATCCTAGATTCAGATCATTCAGGAGAGAAAAAACATCACTCAGGTAGACCAGTCGTGTGAAAAACTCGTCATCATGCAAACGGTCAGACAAGTGAAAATGATGGTCAGTAAAGAAAACTTTAACTCGTATCTTATATATTTTTTTTAAACGTGTGTAACGACTGTCTAATGCCTCCTCCTCGGATGAGGAGGAGGAGTAAGGGTCGGACCAAAACGCAGCGTTGTATGCAGACATAATGGATATTTATTAAAGAAAGACGAAACACGAAAACTCTTACACAAACTACAAAACAACAAACGACGTAGACAGACCTGAACTTGAGAACTTACATATAGACACGAAGAACGCACGAACAGGAAAGACTAACCAAACGAACGAACAAACGAAACAGTCCCGTGTGGTGCAACAGACACAGGAACAATCACCCACAAACAAACAGTGAGAACAGCCTACCTTAATATGGTTCTCAATCAGAGGAAACGTCAAACACCTGCCCCTAATTGAGAACCATATCAGGCAACACATTTAACCCCACATAGAAACACATAACATAGACTACCCACCCAGCTCACGTCCTGACCAACTAAACAAAGTTAAACAAAGGAAAATAAGGTCAGGAACGTGACAACGTGTCAATACTTTGCCCCTTGATAACCAGCGCACTTGTAAAAGCATTACATGGTCGCTGCCCATATCATTGCATAATGCATAAAATACACGAGAGTTCAGGGGCCTTGCTTTAACAAAGTTAACCATTTTCACTGTAGTGTCCAAAACGTCTTTCAAGCTGTCAGGCATTCCCTTGGCAGCAAGAGCCTCTTGGTGGATGCTGCAGTGTACCCAAGGGGCGTCGGGAGCAACTGCTTGCACGTGCGTTACCCCTCCACTATGTCTCCCTGTCATGGCTTTCACACCATAAGTACAGGTACCAACACGTTGACCACCAAAGTCCATTTGATGTCACAAAGCTGTCCAGTACTTCAAAAATATCCTCTCCTGTTGTCCTGGTTTCCAGTGGTTTGCAGAAGAGGATGTCTTCCTTAATTGACCCCCCATAAACATAACAGACATATAGTAGGAGCTGTGCAAGGCCCGCCACGTCTGTTGACTCATCCAGCTGTAACGCATATAATTTACTGGCTTGTATGCGAAGCAGTAATTGTTTCAAAACATCTCCTGCCACGTCACTGATGCGTCGTGAAATAGTGCTGTTTGATGAAGGCATTGTCTGTATAGTTTTTTTGGCCTTTTCCCCCCCAGCGTTGTCCCAGACATATCCGTGGCAGCAGGAAGAATTAAGTCCTCCACAATAGTATGGGGCTTGCCTGTCCTAGCCAGTCCTCCACAATAGTATGGGGCTTGCCTGTCCTAGCCAGTCCTCCACAATAGTATGGGGCTTGCCTGTCCTAGCCAGTCCTCCACAATAGTATGGGGCTTGCCTGTCCTAGCCAGTCCTCCACAATAGTATGGGGCTTGCCTGTCCTAGCCAGTCCTCCACAATAGTATGGGGCTTGCCTGTCCTAGCCAGTCCTCCACAATAGTATGGGGCTTGCCTGTCCTAGCCAGTCCTCCACAATAGTATGGGGCTTGCCTGTCCTAGCCAGTCCTCCACAATAGTATGGGGCTTGCCTGTCCTAGCCAGTCCTCCACAATAGTATGGGGCTTGCCTGTCCTAGCCAGTCCTCCACAATAGTATGGGGCTTGCCTGTCCTAGCCAGTCCTCCACAATAGTATGGGGCTTGCCTGTCCTAGCCAGTCCTCCACAATAGTATGGGGCTTGCCTGTCCTAGCCAGTCCTCCACAATAGTATGTGGCTTGCCTGTCCTAGCCAGTCCTCCACAATAGTATGGGGCTTGCCTGTCCTAGCCACTCGGTAGCTCACCATATAAGACGCCTCTAGTTCCTTCTTAGTAATGATATCTGTTGCTTTTATACATGACTTACTACTCGAAAGTCATCTTTATTCTCGCTCAAAAAACTCCCGTGGCTTATTTTTCAAATTGTCATGTTTCATTTCTAAATGTCTGCGCAAGAATGAAGGTTTCCCGCGAGAGAGTAATGGTTAATGTGATGGTTAATGTGATGGTTAATGTGATGGTTAATGTGATTGGATGTTAATTTTTTGACTAGGCTACCGGTATTTGACATTGTATTGTTATTTCGCTGAACGCTAGATGGTTAAATGTTATTTTTGGCAGTGAAACGATGCTACTCAGGTGAGAGAAAAAAAAAACTCACCCAAATGCATCGGAAAATATAAATTGGATTTTTTTATGTGAATCACATTTTTATTTGGCCCCCCGACAGCATTGTGCGTACCCCAGTTTGGGAATTTATCACTCCAATCCATTCTATTAAAGTATAGGAGACACCACTTATCCATCCACTGCATATAAAAATGACTTTTACATTTCACTGTGTTCCCTTTTGGTGTCCCATGTTCTAAAAGAAGTTTCTAAAAAACCATCCCTTGTCTTTTCTACTGGCAGTAATAGAAGTGTATAACACCATTACCCTCTGGTATACCCTGTTTGACACCATTACCCTCCTGTATACCCTGTATAACACCATTACCCTCCTGTATACCCTGTGTAACACCATTACCCTCCTGTATAACACCAATACCCTCCTGTATAACACCAATACCCTCCTGTATACCCTGTATAACACCATTACCCTCCTGTATAGCACCATTACCCTCTTGTACAACACCATTACCCTCCTGTATACCACGTATAACACCATTACCCTCCTGTATAACACCAATACCCTCCTGTATAACACCATTACCCTCCTGTATAACACCATTACCCTCCTGTATAACACCATTACCCTCCTGTATACCCTGTATAACACCATTACCCTCCTATATACCCTGTATAACACCATTACCATCCTGTATAACACCATTACCCTCCTGTATAACACCAATACCCTCCTGTATAACACCATTACCCTCCTGTATAACACACCCTCCTGTATACCCTCCTGTATACCCTGTATAACACCATTACCCTCCTGTATACCATGTATAACACCATTACCCTCCTGTATAACACCATTACCCTCATGTATACCCTGTATAACACCATTACCCTCCTGTATACCCTGTATAACACCATTACCCTCCTGTATACCCTGTATAACACCATTACCCTCCTGTATAACACCATTACCCTCCTGTATAACACCAGTACCCTCCTGTATAACACCAATACCCTCCTGTATAACACCATTACCCTCCTGTATAACACACCCTCCTGTATACCCTCCTGTATACCCTGTATAACACCATTACCCTCCTGTATACCATGTATAACACCATTACCCTCCTGTATAACACCATTACCCTCATGTATACCCTGTATAACACCATTACCCTCCTGTATACCCTGTATAACACCATTACCCTCCTGTATACCCTGTATAACACCATTACCCTCCTGTATACCCTGTATAACACCATTACCCTCCTGTATAACACCAGTACCCTCCTGTATACCCTGTATAACACCATTACCCTCCTGTATACCATGTATAACACCATTACCCTCCTGTATAACACCATTACCCTCCTGTATACCATGTATGGCATAATTGATTGTATGTACTGTATGCTTCTCCTGTATGGACTTAATCAATTCTTTCTTCTCCCTTTCGGTCTTTCATTTTCTCCAGTTGTGAAAGAAGCTGCCAGTCTGAGGAAGAACAACTTGATGGTGGACAGTACTGACCTGCAGAGTGCCAGCCAGAGCAGCCTGACAGACAGTCGCACCCCTCCCCTCTCCTCCCCCGCCAGCCCTGCCAAGATGGCTGTCTCTGGGCTGAGCAGACAGGCCGAGCAGGCACCTTCTCCCCTGGTGGGGAACTCGTCTTCAAGCGCTGGGAGGCTGGAGGTGGAAGGTGGCCCAGTGGTTCCAGATATGGCTGTCCTCACTCCTCCTGTCATTGTCACAACTCCAGAAAGTGAGGCTCCAGACCCAGTCCCACTCCCAGCCGCAGCACATATACCTACCAATACTGCTGATGTCGCTGTAGCAGAGCCTGATACCCCTTCACCTCTACCTGAAATGTCCTCTGCTGAAAGCGATTACACCTCTGGTGCTGCCTCAACCAAACCTGACGCTTCCTTAGTCAATCAAGACACCCCTTTGGCCACAACCACACCTTATGCCCCCTCCCCCAAGGCTTCTCTTCCTGTGGCTGAACCAGCTCCCCAGACACATGAAGTTACAGACACAGCATCCCGACCACCAGGAACTGAAGACAAACCAGACACGGCCAAAGCATCCCGACCACCAGGAACTGAAGACAAACCAGACACGGCCAAAGCTTCCCAACCACCAGGAACTGAAGACAAACCAGACACGGCCAAAGTTTCCCAACCACCAGGACCTGAAGACAAACCAGACACGGCCAAAGCATCCCGACCACCAGGACCTGAAGACAAACCAGACACGGCCAAAGCATCCCAACCACCAGGAACTGAAGACAAACCAGACACGGCCAAAGCATCCCGACCACCAGGAACTGAAGACAAACCAGACACGGACAAAGCATCCCAACCACCAGGACCTGAAGACAAACCAGACACGGCCAAAGCTTCCCAACCACCAGGAACTGAAGACAAACCAGACACGGCCAAAGCTTCCCAACCACCAGGACCTGAAGACAAACCAGACACAGACACAGCCAAAGCCAGAAACAGCCCAGTGAGTGACAGTGTGTCGGTGTGTGTCGAGTCTCTATCAGCAATGAGTATGATTCTTCCTGAGGCCACGGTGCCCTTCACTGGTCAGAGACAGAGACAAGCCACAGACAGAGCAGTCTACCTGAAAGCTCCTGCAGGGGTGAAGGAGGGGCCATCTGTACCTCTCACCGTGGACGAGAAGGAAGAGGAGGAAGAACATCTTTGTAAGGAGGCAGAGAACACAGAAGCACATCACATTGGTACAGCCCCATCCAACGCCCATAGAGAAAGTGTAGACAGTGATTCGGTCCACTCTGACACCCCTCCAGAAATGAAAGCCAGTGGTACAGTCCAAACTAGCTCATCTACCCAAGCCAGAGACACTGAACCAGCCTCCCCGAATGACCTTAACCCCACGGGATCAGAGATGCAGCATGGAGGCAGTGAGGACAGAGCGACAGTTACCTCCGTCTCTAGAGTTACTGTCACTGAGAGCGAGGGTGCCCTGCTTGCATGCAATACCCTGGTCACATCACCAGAGGGTGCTACTACTCCACTCACTGGACCTGGGGAGGGTGTAGTGGAGGCATGGGACAGAGGAGAGGCTCTGGGGCTACAGTCTAACGCAGTGGGGATGGAGGCAGAGGAGGGAGAGGAGGAAGAGCAGGAAGCGTTTCCACTGGATAGTGTGAAGTCCATCCGTGACTTGATGATGGAGGTAGTGGAGGTAGAAGAGCTGATACAGAGGTGTCCCCCAGGAAACAGCACTCCCTAGCTGGGGAAAGAACGACTAGGGGGTGTACCAACAGCAGAGCAATCAACTGTGTTCATTTTGAACCCAATTCAATATCTATTAACTATTTCTATGTAAAATAAATGACTGAACATGTTTACTCTTCAGACTGATAGAAATTGAGGAGGTAATGATCTCTCTCCTCCCTCAGATGAGCACACAGACTGGAGAAGAAATAAAACTGACCAAATAACAAACTTTAACATCTGATAGCTATACTAGCAAGGACTGCTATTGGTGCAGCAGACAATCATACAACTCAGATTTCACTTACATATTCAATTTTTGTATTGAACAACTTCGCTTTTTTTGTTGAAATAATTGTCATCTTTTTAATAATTTTGGATTGAAATGAGCACCTTACCTTACGTTTTGTTCTGTTGTGCAAATTGATTTTACCCTGACAACATAAGTACTGCATTTCTACGCCATTTTGCTTTAGGACCTTTTGTGACAAAGCTATTTAGATCTGAATATATTTAACCGTTAAAAGAAGGAGGTGCTTAAATTAATATAAACAAACTGTTCTATTATCTGCATGATGATTGGAGTATTGCAATTGTAAAATTATCAATATATTTGTCATTTATATAAAAGAAAAAAAATGTTTTAACACTTAAAACACACATTTATTGTTTTGTGTTCATACTGTATCTTTCTGTAATTATATAAAATATAAAACCTTTATAAATTTGCCACATCTTTTAGAAGTTACTGTAGGGGAGAGGGGGGTCACGTTCAGCCATTTGTTTTTCATTCAGCATCATTCTGTCAAGGGAAATATAGTCTTCTTTCTAACAAAGATATCTACATGTATTTCAGGATGTTGTGTATCTCTGGAAATAAATCAGAATTCATGTAAACATTAAAGTTTTGAAATCATAGCTTTTCCACAAAGTGGTCTCTTGGCACAACCGGGGTATGGGGTAAGTTGAGCCAATGACCATGGGGTAAGTTGAGCCAATGGCCATGGGGTAAGTTGAGCCAATGGCCATGGGGTAAGTTGAGCCAATGGCCATGGGGTAAGTTGAGCCAATGGCCATGGGGTAAGTTGAGCCAATGACCATGATGACAATGACAATGACCAACTTACCCCATGGTCATTAGCTCAACTTACCCCATGGCCATTGGCTCAATTTACCCCATGGCCATTGGCTCAATTTACCCCAAGGCAAATATTTGGACTATATTAGCCCACAAAGCTACAAGGATGGACTTTCATTCTAGGTTTAGGACCTCATATTGAAGCTTTTAGAGACCATAACTGATGTATAGAACAATCTTAAAATGATCTACTTTGGTTTAGGTACAAGCATCATAAAACTTCTAACACCAAAAAAATGTACCTGGTGAAAATCTGTTTTTTTTAGCTAAAGCCTATAGATTAGGATCGGTACTGATCACCGTTCCTTCTCTCGCTAGAACAAAAGCGGTGCCTGCTGCGTGCGGATCCGGTAGCGACGAACCTGCCGTTTCTACTTGTAGAATCGCAATGCTCGTCAGTGGCCAACAACTTGACTTTGAGCCAATCATAGAGCACGAACCCCCCACGTGGGGGGAGTCAACAAAAAAAGGAAAAAAGAGGAAATGTTCTCTGTACATCGTCGGTTAAATGACATGAGACAGTCTCACTTCATATGCAATGTAGGCTATGGGATGGTAGCTAACTAAGTGCACCACTGCAATGCACACACCACTAAATACCTCCTCCAAGCTAGCTAACCCCTGTAGCTAGTATTGGCATTATAATTAAATCACAATGGATTCATTTCCATGCCTGTGTTAGCTGCTGAATTAGTGCAGTGTCCTTAGCTAGCTAGCTATGTTGTGCTAGATAGCGAATATGCTAACATTAACTACTGTACCTAGCTAAACATTTGGCTATGGGCTGGCATTGGCAGTATGGGATTATAGAGAATGAATAAAATTGTTTCCTCGTCATCTTGCTAGGTAGTTATCTAGCAGTGGCCATCTGGCTAGTATCAACAAGTGCTTTCTACAAAATATAATCAGAGCAGCCATCCAGCTAGCTAGCTAACATTGGAATAGACAATAAACTACACAGAACAAAAATATAAACGCAACATGCAACAATTTCAAAGATGTACAGTTCATAGAAGGAAATCAGTCAATTAAGATGAATTCATTAGTCTCTAATCTATGTATGTCACATGACTGGGAATACAGATTGCATCTGTTGGTCAAAGATACCTTAAAAACAAGGTAGATGAGTGTATCAGAAAACCAGTCAGTATCTGACCACCATTTACCTCATGAAAACCAGTCAGTATCTGACCACCATTTACCTCATGAAAACAAGTCAGTATCTTGTCTGACCACCATTTACCTCATGAAAACCAGTCAGTATCTGGTCTGACCACCATTTACCTCATGAAAACCAGTCAGTATCTGACCACCATTTACCTCATGAAAACAAGTCAGTATCTGGTCTGACCACCATTTACCTCATGAAAACAAGTCAGTATCTGGTCTGACCACCATCTGCCTCATGAAAACCAGTCAGTATCTTGTCTGACCACCATTTACCTCATGAAAACCAGTCAGTATCTGACCACCATTTACCTCATGAAAACAAGTCAGTATCTTGTCTGACCACCTATTACCTCATGAAAACCAGTCAGTATCTGGTCTGACCACCATTTACCTCATGAAAACCAGTCAGTATCTGACCACCATTTGCCTCATGAAAACCAGTCAGTATCTGGTCTGACCACCATTTACCTCATGAAAACCAGTCAGTATCTGACCACCATTTACCTCATGAAAACCAGTCAGTATCTGACCACCATTTACCTCATGAAAACCAGTCAGTATCTGACCACCATTTACCTCATGAAAACCAGTCAGTATCTGACCACCATTTACCTCATGAAAACCAGTCAGTATCTGACCACCATTTACCTCATGAAAACCAGTCCGTATCTGACCACCATTTACCTCATGAAAACCAGTCAGTATCTGGCCACCATTTACCTCATGAAAACCAGTCAGTATCTGACCACCATTTACCTCATGAAAACCAGTCAGTATCTGACCACCATTTACCTCATGAAAACCAGTCAGTATCTGACCACCATTTACCTCATGAAAACCAGTCAGTATCTGACCACCATTTACCTCATGAAAACCAGTCAGTATCTGACCACCATTTACCTCATGAAAACCAGTCAGTATCTGACCACCATTTACCTCATGAAAACCAGTCAGTATCTGGCCACCATTTGCCTCATGAAAACCAGTCAGTATCTGGTCTGACCACCATTTACCTCATGAAAACCAGTCAGTATCTGACCACCATTTACCTCATGAAAACCAGTCAGTATCTGACCACCATTTACCTCATGAAAACCAGTCAGTATCTGACCACCATTTACCTCATGAAAACCAGTCAGTATCTGACCACCATTTACCTCATGAAAACCAGTCAGTATCTGACCACCATTTACCTCATGAAAACCAGTCAGTATCTGACCACCATTTACCTCATGAAAACCAGTCAGTATCTGGCCACCATTTGCCTCATGAAAACCAGTCAGTATCTGGTCTGACCACCATTTGCCTCATGAAAACCAGTCAGTATCTGACCACCATCTGCATCATGAAAACCAGTCAGTATCTGACCACCATTTACCTCATGAAAACCAGTCAGTATCTGGCCACCATTTGCCTCATGAAAACCAGTCAGTATCTGGTCTGACCACCATTTGCCTCATGAAAACCAGTCAGTATCTGACCACCATTTGCCTCATGAAAACCAGTCAGTATCTGGTCTGACCACCATTTACCTCGTGAAAACCAGTCAGTATCTGACCACCATTTACCTCATGAAAACCAGTCAGTATCTGGTCTGACCACCATTTACCTCATGAAAACCAGTCAGTATCTGGTCTGACCACCATTTACCTCATGAAAACCAGTCAGTATCTGACCACCATTTACCTCATGAAAACCAGTCAGTATCTGACCACCATTTACCTCATGAAAACCAGTCAGTATCTGACCACCATTTACCTCATGAAAACCAGTCAGTATCTGACCACCATTTACCTCATGAAAACCAGTCAGTATCTGGCCACCATTTGCCTCATGAAAACCAGTCAGTATCTGGTCTGACCACCATTTACCTCATGAAAACCAGTCAGTATCTGACCACCATTTACCTCATGAAAACCAGTCAGTATCTGACCACCATTTACCTCATGAAAACCAGTCAGTATCTGACCACCATTTACCTCATGAAAACCAGTCAGTATCTGACCACCATTTACCTCATGAAAACCAGTCAGTATCTGACCACCATTTACCTCATGAAAACCAGTCAGTATCTGACCACCATTTACCTCATGAAAACCAGTCAGTATCTGGCCACCATTTGCCTCATGAAAACCAGTCAGTACCTGGTCTGACCACCATTTGCCTCATGAAAACCAGTCAGTATCTGACCACCATCTGCATCATGAAAACCAGTCAGTATCTGACCACCATTTACCTCATGAAAACCAGTCAGTATCTGGCCACCATTTGCCTCATGAAAACCAGTCAGTATCTGGTCTGACCACCATTTGCCTCATGAAAACCAGTCAGTATCTGACCACCATTTGCCTCATGAAAACCAGTCAGTATCTGGTCTGACCACCATTTACCTCGTGAAAACCAGTCAGTATCTGACCACCATTTACCTCATGAAAACCAGTCAGTATCTGGTCTGACCACCATTTACCTCATGAAAACCAGTCAGTATCTGGTCTGACCACCATTTACCTCATGAAAACCAGTCAGTATCTGACCACCATTTACCTCATGAAAACCAGTCAGTATCTGACCACCATTTACCTCATGAAAACCAGTCAGTATCTGACCACCATTTACCTCATGAAAACCAGTCAGTATCTGACCACCATTTACCTCATGAAAACCAGTCAGTATCTGACCACCATTTGCCTCATGAAAACCAGTCAGTATCTGACCACCATTTACCTCATGAAAACCAGTCAGTATCTGACCACCATTTACCTCATGAAAACCAGTCAGTATCTGGTCACCATTTACCTCATGAAAACCAGTCAGTATCTGACCACCATTTACCTCATGAAAACCAGTCAGTATCTGACCACCATTTGCCTCATGAAAACCAGTCAGTATCTGACCACCATTTGCCTCATGCAGCGCGACACATCTCCTTCACATAGAGTTGATCAGGCTGTTGATTGTGGCCTGTGGAATGTTGTCCCACTCCTCTTCAATGGCTGTGTGAAGTTACTGGATATTGGAACTAGAACACGCTGTCGTACACGTGGATCCAGAGCATCCCAAACATGCTCAGTGGGACATGTTCAGCTTCCAGAAGAACTGGGACATTCAGCTTCCAGGAATTGTGTCCAGATCCTTGCGACACGGGGCCGTGCATTATCATACTGAAACATGATGTGATGGCGGTGGATGAATGGCACAACAATGGGCCTCAGGAACTTGTCACAGTATCTCTGTGCATTCAAATTGCCATGTCTAAAATGTAATTGTGTTTGTTGTCTGTAGCTTATGCCTGCCCATACCATAACCCCACCACCACCATGGGGCACTCTGTTCACAACGTTGACATCAGGAAACCGCTCGCCCACATGACACCATACATGCTGTCTGCCATCTGCCCGGTACAGCTGAAACACAGGATTAATCCATGAAGAGCACACTTCTCCAGTGTGCCAGTAACCATCAACGGTGAGCATTTGCCCACTGACGTCGGTTACGATGCCAAACTGCAGTCAGGTCAAGACCCTGGTGAGGACGACAAGCACTCAGATGAGCTTCCCTGAGATGGTTTCTGACAGTTTGTGCAGAAATTCTTCGGTTGTGCAAATCCATAGTTTTATCAGCTGTCCGGTTGGCTGGTCTCAGACAATCCTGCAGGTGAAGAAGCCGAATGTGGAGGTCCTGGATTGGGGTAGTTACACGTGGTCTGCGGTTGTGAGGCCTGGTTGGATGTACTGCCAAATTCTCTAGAACGAAGCTGGAGGCGGCTTATGGAAGAGAAATGAACATTCAATTCTCTGGCAACAACTCTGGTGGACATTCCTGCAGTCAACATGCCAATTGCACACTCCCTCAAAACTTGAGACATCTGTACACATTTTAGAATGGCCTTCTATGTTGTTTAATCAGCTTCTTGACACACCTGTCACACCTAGTGTAACAGTATAACTTTAGACCGTTCCCTCGCCCCGACACGGGCGCGAACCAGGGACCCTCTGCACACAACAACAGTCACCCACGAAGCGTCATTACCCATCGCACTAAAAAGACCGCGGCCCTTGCAGAGCAAGGGGAACCACTACTTCAAGGTCTCAAAGCGAGTGACGTAACCGATTGAAACGCTATTAGCGCGGACCACCGCTAACTAGCTAGCCATTTCACATCCGTTACATCAGATGGATGGATTATTTTGGCAAAGGAGAAATTTTCACTAACAGGGATGTATACAAAGTTGTGCACACAATTTGAGAGAAGTTTTTTGTGAGTATGGGACATTTCTGGAACCTTTTATTCCAGTTTATGAAACATGGGACCAACACCTTATATGCAATACGTGAGTAAAATCACTGAGGAAGCCAAGCCAGTAAACAATCCATAACACAACCTATGTTGTGATAACTACGCTGTTTGCTCTGTAACCCATTAGTTCATACGCCACCGTGATAAAAAATAAGGCCTTGACAACAAGTCACACAGCGGTGGGATAAGTTCAACTACACATACACGTCTCATCACAAAACCAGAGAGCAACGTCTCACCGTCAACAGTGAAGAGGCGACTCCGGGATGCTGGCCTTCTAGGCAGAGTTCCTCTGTCCAGTCTCAACGTTAACAGTGAAGAGGCGACTCCGGGATGCTGGCCTTCTAGGCAGAGTTCCTCTGTCCAGTCTCACCGTCAACAGTGAAGAGGCGACTCCGGGATGCTGGCCTTCTAGGCAGAGTTCCTCTGTCCAGTCTCAACGTTAACAGTGAAGAGGCGACTCCGGGATGCTGGCCTTCTAGGCAGAGTTCCTCTGTCCAGTGTCTGTTCTTTTGGTCCATCTTTTCTTTGCAACTCTGCCTAGAAGGCCAGCATTGAGACTGGTGTTTTGTGGGTACTATTTAATGAAGCTGCCAGTTGAGAACTTGTGCGGCGTCTGTTTCTAAAACTAGACACTCTAATGTACTTGTTCTCTTACTCTGTTGTGCACCGGGGCCTCCCACTCCTCTTTCTATTCTGGTTAGAGCCAGTTTGCCCTGATCTGTGAAGGGAGTCGTTCACAGCGTTGTACGAGATCTTCAGTTTCTTGGCAATTTCTCGCATGGAATAGCCTTCATTTCTCAGAACAAGAATAGACTGACGAGTTTCAGAAGAAAGTTATTTGTTTTTGGCCATTTTGAGCCTGTAATCGAACCCACAAATGCTGACGCTCCAGATACTCAACTAGTCTAAAGAAGGCCAGTTTTATTGCTTCTTTAAATCAGAACAACAGTTTTCAGCTGTGCTAATATAATTGCACAAGGGTTTTCTAATGATCAATTAGCCTTTTTAAAATGATAAACTTGGATTAGCTAACACAACGTGCCATTGGACCACAGGAGTGATGGTTGCTGATAATGTATGCCTGTGTAGATATTCCATAAAAAATCAGCCGTTTCCAGCTACAATAGTCATTTATAACATTAACAATGTCTACACTGTATTTCTGATCAATTTGATGTTACTTTAATGGACAAAATATTTGCTTTTCTTTCAAAAACAAGGTCATTTCTAAGTGACCCCAAACTTTTGAACGGTAATGTATATTTGACCTAAATTACCTCAACTAACCTGTGACCCCGCACATTGACTCTGTACCGGTACACCCTGTATATAGCCTCCACATTGACTCTGTACCGGTACCCCCTGTATATAGCCTCCACATTGACTCTGTACCGGTACCCCCTGTATATAGCCTCCACATTGACTCTGTACCGGTACCCCGTGTATATAGCCTCCACATTGACTCTGTACCGTAACACCCTGTATAAAGCCTCCACATTGACTCTGTACCGGTACCCCCTGTATATAGCCTCCACATTGACTCTGTACCGTAACACCCAATATATAGCCTCCACATTGACTCTGTACCCCCTGTATATAGCCTCCACATTGACTCTGTACCGGTACCCCCTGTATATAGCCTCCACATTGACTCTGTACCGTAACACCCTGTATATAGCCTCCACATTGACTCTGTATCGTAATACCCTGTATATAGTCTCCACATTGACTCTGTACCGTAACACCCTGTATATAGCCTCCACAATGACTCTGTACCAGTACCCCCTGTATATAGCCTCCACATTGACTCTGTATCGGTACCCCCTGTATATAGCCTCCACATTGACTCTGTATCAGTACCCCCTGTATATAGCCTCCACATTGACTCTGTACCGGTACCCCCTGTATATAGCCTCCACATTGACTCTGTACCGGTACCCCCTGTATATAGCCTCCACATTGACTCTGTACCGGTACCCCCTGTATATAAACTCCACATTGACTCTGTACCGTAACACCCTGTATATAGCCTCCACATTGACTCTGTACCGTAATACCCTGTATATAGCCTCCACATTGACTCTGTACCTCCTGTATATAGCCTCCACATTGACTCTGTACCGTAAAGCCCTGTATATTGCCTCCACATTGACTCTGTACCGGTACCCCCTGTATAAAGCCTCCACATTGACTCTGTACCGGTACCCCCTGTATATAGCCTCCACATTGTCTCTGTACCGGTACCCCCTGTATATAGCCTCCACATTGACTCTGTACCGGTACCTCCTGTATATAGCCTCCACATTGACTCTGTACCGGTACCCCCTGTATATAGCCTCCACATTGACTCTGTACCGGTACCCCCTGTATACAGCCTCCACATTGACTCTGTACCGGTACCCCCTGTATATATACTCCACATTGACTCTGTACCGGTACCCCCTGTATATAGCCTCCACATTGACTCTGTACCGGTACCCCCTGTATATAGCCTCCACATTGACTCTGTAACTGGTACTCCCTGTATATAACCTCCACATTGACTCTGTACCGGTACCCCCTGTATATAACCTCCACATTGACCCTGTACCGGTACCCCCTGTATATAGCCTCCACATTGACTCTGTACCGGTACCCCCTGTATATAGCCTCCACATTGACTCTGTACCGGTACCCCCTGTATATAGCCTCCACATTGACTCTGTACCGGTACCCCCTGTATATAGCCTCCACATTGACTCTGTACCGGTACCTCCTGTATATAGCCTCCACATTGACTCTGTACCGGTACCCCCTGTATATAGCCTCCACATTGACTCTGTACCGGTACCCCCTGTATATAGTCTCGTTATTGTTATTTTACTGCTGCTCTTTAACTACTTGTTACTTTTATTTCTTATTCGTATTTTTGTAACTGCAGGGACTTGTAAGTAAGCATTTCACTCTAAGGTTGACTACACCTGTTGTATTCAGCATTTCACTGTGAGGTCTACTACACCTGTTGTAATCAGCATTTCACTGTGAGGTCTACTACACCTGTTGTATTCAGCATTTCACTGTGAGGTCTACTACACCTGTTGTATTCAGCATTTCACTGTGAGGTCTACTACACCTGTTGTATTCAGCATTTCACTGTAAGGTCTAATACACCTGTTGTATTCAGCATTTCACTGTGAGGTCTACTACACCTGTTGTATTCAGCATTTCACTGTAAGGTCTAATACACCTGTTGTATTCAGCATTTCACTGTAAGGTCTAATACACCTGTTGTATTCAGCATTTCACTGTGAGGTCTACTACACCTGTTGTATTCAGCATTTCACTGTGAGGTCTACTACACCTGTTGTATTCAGCATTTCACTGTGAGGTCTACTACACCTGTTGTATTCAGCATTTCACTGTGAGGTCTACTACACCTGTTGTATTCAGCATTTCACTGTGAGGTCTACTCCACCTGTTGTATTCAGCATTTCACTGTGAGGTCTAATACACCTGTTGTATTCAGCATTTCACTGTAAGGTCTACTACACCTGTTGTATTCAGCATTTCACTGTAAGGTCTACTACACCTGTTGTATTCAGCATTTCACTGTGAGGTCTACTACACCTGTTGTATTCAGCATTTCACTGTGAGGTCTACTACACCTGTTGTATTCAGCATTTCACTGTGAGGTCTACTACACCTGTTGTATTCAGCATTTCACTGTGAGGTCTACTACACCTGTTGTATTCAGCATTTCACTGTGAGGTCTACTACACCTGTTGTATTCAGCATTTCACTGTGAGGTCTACTACACCTGTTGTATTCAGCATTTCACTGTGAGGTCTACTACACCCGTTGTATTCAGCATTTCACTGTGAGGTCTACTACACCTGTTGTATTCAGCATTTCACTGTGAGGTCTACTACACCTGTTGTATTCAGCATTTCACTGTGAGGTCTACTACACCTGTTGTATTCAGCATTTCACTATAAGGTCTACTACACCTGTTGTATTCAGCATTTTACTATAAGGTCTACTACACCCGTTGTATTCAGCATTTCACTGTGAGGTCTACTACACCTGTTGTATTCAGCATTTCACTGTGAGGTCTACTACACCTGTTGTATTCAGCATTTCACTGTGAGGTCTACTAAACCTATTGTATTCAGCATTTCACTGTGAGGTCTACTACACCTGTTGTATTCAGCATTTCACTGCAAGGTCTACTACACCTGTTGTATTCAGCATTTCACTGTAAGGTCTACTACACTTGTTGTATTCAGCATTTCACTGTGAGGTCTACTACACCTGTTGTATTCAGCATTTCACTGTGAGGTCTACTACACCTGTTGTATTCAGCTTTCACTGTAAGGTCTACTACACCTGTTGTATTCAGCGTTTCACTAAGGTCTACTACACCTGTTGTATTCAGCATTTCAATGTGAGGTCTACTACACCTGTTGTATTCAGCATTTCACTGTGAGGTCTACTACACCTGTTGTATTCAGCATTTCACTGTAAGATCTACTACACCTGTTGTATTCAGCATTTCACTGTGTGGTCTACTACACCTGTTGTATTCGGCATTTCACTGTGAGGTCTACTACACCTGTTGTATTCAGCATTTCACTGTGAGGTCTACTACACCTGTTGTATTCAGCATTTCACTGAAAGGTCTACTACACCTGTTGTATTAGGCATTTCACTGTAAGGTCTACTACACCTGTTGTATTCAGCATTTCACTGTAAGGTCTACTACACCTGTTGTATTCGGCATTTCACTGTAAGTTCTACTACACCTGTTGTATTCAGCATTTCACTGTGAGATCTACTACACCTGTTGTATTCAGCATTTCACTGTGAGGTCTACCTACACCTGTTGTATTCAGCATTTCACTGTGAGGTCTACTACACCTGTTGTATTCAGCATTTCACTGTAAGGTCTACTACACCTGTTGTATTCAGCATTTCACTGTGAGGTCTACTATACCTGTTGTATTAGGCATTTCACTGAGAGGTCTACTACACCTGTTGTATTCAGCATTTCACTGTGAGGTCTACTACACCTGTTGTATTCAGCATTTCACTGTGAGGTCTACTCCACCTGTTGTATTCAGCATTTCACTGTAAGGTCTACTATACCTGTTGTATTCAGCATTTCACTGTGAGGTCTACTACACCTGTTGTATTCAGCATTTCACTGTGAGGTCTACTACACCTGTTGTATTCAGCATTTCACTGTGAGGTCTACTACACCTGTTGTATTCAGCATTTCACTGTGAGGTCTACTACACCTGTTGTATTCAGCATTTCACTGTGAGGTCTACTACACCTGTTGTATTCAGCATTTCACTGTGAGGTCTACTACACCTGTTGTATTCAGCATTTCACTGTAAGGTCTACTACACCTGTTGTATTCGGCATTTCACTGTGAGGTCTACTACACCTGTTGTATTCAGCATTTCACTGTGAGGTCTACTACACCTGTTGTATTCAGCATTTCACTGTGAGGTCTACTACACCTGTTGTATTCAGCATTTCACTGTAAGGTCTACTACACCTGTTGTATTCAGCATTTCACTGTGAGGTCTACTACACCTGTTGTATTCAGCATTTCACTGTGAGGTCTACTACACCTGTTGTATTCAGCATTTCACTGTAAGGTCTACTACACCTGTTGTATTCAGCATTTCACTGTGAGGTCTACTACACCTGTTGTATTCAGCATTTCACTGTGAGGTCTACTACACCTGTTGTATTCAGCATTTCACTGAGAGGTCTACTACACCTGTTGTATTCAGCATTTCACTGTGAGGTCTACTATACCTGTTGTATTAGGCATTTCACTGAGAGGTCTACTACACCTGTTGTATTCAGCATTTCACTGTGAGGTCTACTCCACCTGTTGTATTCAGCATTTCACTGTAAGGTCTACTATACCTGTTGTATTCAGCATTTCACTGTGAGGTCTACTACACCTGTTGTATTCAGCATTTCACTGTGAGGTCTACTACACCTGTTGTATTCAGCATTTCACTGTGAGGTCTACTACACCTGTTGTATTCAGCATTTCACTGTAAGGTCTACTACACCTGTTGTATTCAGCATTTCACTGTGAGGTCTACTACACCTGTTGTATTCAGCATTTCACTGTGAGGTCTACTACACCTGTTGTATTCAGCATTTCACTGTAAGGTCTACTACACCTGTTGTATTCAGCATTTCACTGTGAGGTCTACTACACCTGTTGTATTCAGCATTTCACTGTGAGGTCTACTACACCTGTTGTATTCAGCATTTCACTGAGAGGTCTACTACACCTGTTGTATTCAGCATTTCACTGTGAGGTCTACTATACCTGTTGTATTAGGCATTTCACTGAGAGGTCTACTACACCTGTTGTATTCAGCATTTCACTGTGAGGTCTACTCCACCTGTTGTATTCAGCATTTCACTGTAAGGTCTACTATACCTGTTGTATTCAGCATTTCACTGTGAGGTCTACTACACCTGTTGTATTCAGCATTTCACTGTGAGGTCTACTACACCTGTTGTATTCGGCGTCATGTGACTAAAACAGTACCATTTGATTTGCCACTGTTCAGAGGCGCTAAGTATAGTCTGTCTGCAGTTTGACCTTTCACCTGACCAGTTTCTCCACGTGGTTCCTTCACAGGTTCCTAGAACGAGGGTGGCTCTCCCCTGCATTAACATTACTTTCAGTGTTTTCAATTGTTTGTGCCACTGATGTTTGTTCACAATAAAAGGGAATTGTCCTGATCAATTATGCATGTCCATTATATTCATATTCAAATTAAATACTTTTATATTTCATATTTTATTAATTAACCCCCCCCCAAAAAATAATCAGAAATCAGAAATGAATTTGAACAGTGATTTTAATTGCACTAATGTTCACATTCCACACCAATGAATCCCTCATATGGTTTTATAAGGTCCTTCAAAGCAGCAGAGAATGCTTCAAAGCAGCAGAGAATGCTTCAAAGCAGCAGAGAATGCTTCAAAGAAGCAGAGAATGCTTCAAAGCAGCAGAGAATGCTTCAAAGCAGCAGAGAATGCTTCAAAGCAGCAGAGAATGCTTCAAAGCAGCAGAGAATGCTTCAAAGCAGCAGAGAATGCTACAGCAGTGGTTCCTACGAGCTTCAGGCACACATCAGATACACTACCGTGCTGCTGTCTCCCCTTAGTAACACAATAAAGTAACACTTTAAATACAATTAAGAAAATAATTAAACATGACCTCTATAAAACAAACAATAAACAAAAGCTCTAATATAAAATCATATTTAATATAAACTGAGAAAATAAGAAACCTCTAACAGAGAGTACTGTACATATAAACATAGTACATATCAAATAAAGCACTATTGTCAACCAGCAACACAAGTCATTAAATGGTGAAGTGTGCCACAGAGTAGGAAGTGGCTATAAAAGTGTATCCTGCCGCCTACTGCCGCCGCCTACTGCCGCCTACTGCTACTGTCTACTGCCGCCTACTGCCGCCTACTGCCGCCTACTGCTGCCGCCTACTGCTACTGTCTACTGCCGCCTACTGCTGTCGCCTACTGCTACTGTCTACTGCCGCCTACTGCTGTCGCCTACTGCTACTGCCTACTGCCGCCTACTACCGCCTACTGCTGCCTACTGCTACTGCCTACTGCTACTGCCTACTGCCGCCTACTGCTACTGTCTACTGCCGCCTACTGCTACTGCCTACTGCCGCCTACTGCTACTGCCTACTGCCGCCTACTGCCGCCTACTGCTACTGTCTACTGCCGCCTACTGCCGCCTACTGCTACTGTCTACTGCCGCTGCATGTTCTGGCACGTTGCTTTCTGTGTAAAACATTTACTGTCCGTTGAAGCCTTTCTATTTATTCAAACCAAAATGTAGCCTACTGATTTTTTTTACCATCATTGCAAAAGCCCACCACTGTCTACCACCATCAATATAGTAATACCACCTGGGTAACACTGTCTCGGTCTCATAGCCATATATTTAGACAGTTGGGCCAACTTTTACAATGTAGAATATTGTTTTGAATTCTAGACAGCGTTATGTAGAGCCCCCAAACTCAACTCTGGACCCCGAAGCCAGTTCCACTGCGTTCTGTAATCAGGGACTGATTTAGACCTGGGACACCAGGTGGGCGTAATTAATGATCAGGTAGAACGGAGAACCAGCGGGCTCCACACTTCGTATGGTAAGATTTGAATACCCCTGGTTTAGAGCATATTGTCGAGAGAGTGTGGACTCCAACGACTCCGATACCATGGACTCGGTCACCACTAGCGCTATAGAGTGGCGAGGAGGAGCTCTGTTAATCCTTCGTGCCTGAAAGTAATTTAACCATTCATCGTAGCCATTTGGCACTCTGTACAGTTGCTTTATAATGATTATTATTTATGTAAATTAACTTGTTCATTCCTGGTATAAATAAAGTCTGATTTAATCAACAAATAGTCGCTTTAAAAAAAAGTTATGGGTACAAGACCGTACATATCTGGATGTGTTGGCAAAATCCCTACACATCCCATCGAGCCAAGCGGGGAGGGGCTGCCCGTTGTCATGGTTCCAAGACCAGTCAGAAACGTTCAGAGCCAAGCGGGGAGGGGCTGCCCGTTGTCATGGTTCCAAGACCAGTCAGAAACGTTCAGAGCCAAGCGGGGAGGGGCTGCCCGTTGTCATGGTTCCAAGACCAGTCAGAAACGTTCAGAGCCAAGCGGGGAGGGGTTGTCCGTTGTCATGGTTCCAAGACCAGTCAGAAACGTTCAGAGCCAAGCGGGGAGGGGCTGTCCGTTGTCATGGTTCCAAGACCAGTCAGAAACGTTCAGAGCCAAGCGGGGAGGGGCTGTCCGTTGTCATGGTTCCAAGACCAGTGTTAGGAATTTTGTTAATAAATAATGATTATTTTTTTAGCTTTAGATAAAAATATAACTAATTGAACTCTGCACGCCTGGTGAAAAGAGATTTGTGTTGTGGGTTATAAAGTAAGCAGAAAGGGTCGTTAAACTATGGTTGAACTGACCCAACTTAGCCCTGAGGTGTTTAGATAAGGCTGTGGGTAACTTTTTAGGTCTTCCATTATCTTGAGTTGTCTGCTAAAGTGGTAATAAATTATAGGGAGCCTTCAGGAGGATTGATTATATTGTGTGTCATGTGTGTGCGCTGAGAAGTTGGAATGAACTTTTGAACCTATTATATATAGGCCAGGACGAGGAGATTTATTCTGTAAACTATGACGTCATATCTTGTATATAAACTGTTGGTTATGATCAAATGGGAGCGTGCTCCGAGAATAAACACTATTATCTAATTTTAATAAGACTGTATCCTGTCTATTTTATGTTAATAAGTATCTTACAAATTCTTATAAATAGACAGATTGAATTTAATTAATGAGTACATTAGAGGAATTATTTAATTCCACTAACACCAGTCAGAAACGTCCAGAGCCATGGCTGTTATAGAATGTTGTAGTGTCATGTTAATGGGGTTCTAACATGGCTGTTATAGAATGTTATAGTGTCATGTTAATGGGGTTCTAACATGGCTGTTATAGAATGTTGTAGTGTCATGTTAATGGGGTTCTAACATGGCTGTTATAGAATGTTATAGTGTCATGTTAATGGGGTTCTAACATGGCTGTTATAGAATGTTGTAGTGTCATGTTAATGGGGTTCTAACATGGCTGTTATAGAATGTTGTAGTGTCATGTTAATGGGGTTCTAACATGGCTGTTATAGAATGTTGTAGTGTCATGTTAATGGGGTTCTAACATGGCTGTTATAGAATGTTATAGTGTCATGTTAATGGGGTTCTAACATGGCTGTTATAGAATGTTGTAGTGTCATGTTAATGGGGTTCTAACATGGCTGTTATAGAATGGTGTAGTGTCATGTTAATGGGGTTCTAACATGGCTGTTATAGAATATTGTAGTGTCATGTTAATGGGCCTCTAACATGGCTGTTATAGAATGTTGTAGTGTCATGTTAATGGGGTTCTAACATGGCTGTTATAGAATGTTGTAGTGTCATGTTAATGGGGTTCTAACATGGCTGTTATAGAATGGTGTAGTGTCATGTTAATGGGGTTCTAACATGGCTGTTATAGAATATTGTAGTGTCATGTTAATGGGCCTCTAACATGGCTGTTATAGAATGTTATAGTGTCATGTTAATGGGGTTCTAACATGGCTGTCATAGTGATATAGAATGTTGTAGTGTCATGTTAATGTGCTCTAACATGACTGTTATAGAATGGTGTAGTGTCATGTTAATGGGGTTCTAACATGGCTGTTATAGAATGGTGTAGTGTCATGTTAATGAGCTCCAACATGGCTGTTATAGAATGTTGTAGTGTCATGTTAATGGGGTTCTAACATGACTGTTATAGAATGTTGTAGTGTCATGTTAATAGGGTTCTAACATGGCTGTTATAGAATGTTGTAGTGTCATGTTAATGAGGTTCTAACATGGCTGTTATAGAATGTTGTAGTGTCATGTTAATGGGGTTCTAACATGGCTGTCATAGTGATATAGAATGTTGTAGTGTCATGTTAATGGGGTTCTAACATGGCTGTCATAGTGATATAGAATGTTGTAGTGGCATGTTAATGGGGTTCTAACATGGCTGCTATAGTGATATAGAATGTTGTAGTGTCATGTTAATGGGTTTCTAACATGGCTGTTATAGAATGTTGTAGTGTCATGTTAATGGGGTTCTAACATGGCTGGTATAGAATGTTGTAGTGTCATGTTAATGGGGTTCTAACATGGCTGTTATAGAATGTTGTAGTGTCATGTTAATGGGGTTCTAACATGGCTGTTATAGTGATATAGAATGTTGTAGTGTCATGTTAATGGGGTTCTAACATGGCTGTCATAGTGATATAGAATGTTGTAGTGTCATGTTAATGGGGTTCTAACATGGCTGTCATAGTGATATAGAATGTTGTAGTGTCATGTTAATGGGGTTCTAACATGGCTGTCATAGTGATATAGAATGTTGTAGTGTCATGTTAATGTCCCGTGTAGCTCAGTTGGTAGAGCATGGCGCTTGCAACGCCAGGGTTGTGGGTTCGTTTCCCACGGGGGGCCAGTACAAAAAAGTATGAATGTATGTACTTGTAAGTCGCTCTGGATAAGAGCGTCTGCTAAATGACTTAAATGTAAATGTAAATGTTAATGGGGTTCTAACATGGCTGCTATAGTGATATAGAATGTTGTAGTGTCATGTTAATGGGGTTCTAACATGGCTGTCATAGTGATATAGAATGTTGTAGTGTCATGTTAATGGGGTTCTAACATGGCTGTCATAGTGATATAGAATGTTGTAGTGTCATGTAAGCGCATCATAATGGAGAAACGTCAATGTCAGAACTCTCTAAACACCTGTTTCTAGTCTTGGTTAGGGCTAGCCTGCAGGGCCAATACAGTCTGACCCAACACATTAGTATATATACACATTATACATCGTTAACTAGTGCATATTTTTTTGTTGTTGTTACGTGTAGTTACAAGGTATGCACTCTACAGTGTATTGAGTATTTAATGGTGATTAAATGCAGTACGTTGACTCAAGCAGACAATAGCAGTAGCCTTGAAGAGCATATGAGGCTATGTTACATATAACTAGAGTAACGTGATTCTGGAGCCAAAGCTGACAACGTGAGTGGTTTGTCTGTTCATGCAGATATAATAAGAATAACTTAAAGGTGCTACACTCTGAATTTCTCCCCCATGTGGCAGCTAGGGGAATTGCAACAGCTTTGTGCTGCATTCAAAACAAATCTCCCCCCTCCCCTTGCATTCTACTTCCCTGTAACATGATGGAGACTCACGTCTGAGCCTTTAACTTTTGGTTTTGGTCCACCAGCTTCAAAAAGTTTTTTTTTTGTTATTGAAAAGATAGTTCACAGTGATTTAGATGGTACAGTGATTCCCTACAGTATTCAGTACTTGTTTTCTCACAAAAACTGAAATTGAGCGAAAAAGTGTTGAATTTTTTTTGCAACCAGGAAATTCCCACTTGAGCCGATTTCTACTAGTTAACACAGCCACAAAGTCAAAACAACAGATTCTGTCTCTGGTGGGAGAAAAACTCAAAGTTAATAAGGTGGTCCCGTGTGGCTCAGTTGGTAGAGCATGGTGCTTGCAACGCCAGGGTTGTGGGTTCAATTCCCACGGGGGGACCAGGATGAATATGTACGAACTTTCCAATTTGTAAGTCGCTTTGGATAAGAGCGTCTGCTAAATGACTTAAATGTAAAAACTCAAAGTTAACATCACAGCCAATCACAACACTATCGGGTAAGTGATCCTGTTAAACACTATTAGTGCAGATATATTACGGACAATTTTGTGAAATTACAACGACAAAACAATAAAAGAAATAAATGTGTAGCACCTTTAATTCTACATTCAAGTGGTTTCAAGCCTACCTTAGTAGCCTGTACTGAAAGTATATTTTAATGACAATCTTTCTTTTTTTTTACTAATGATTCAGTGGTTCTTAGTTTATAAGTAATATACATGCAGAAGTGTGTGTGGTTTGTGTGATAATATAAACATGTAGATGTCTACACAGCATAATATAAACCCTCTGCTACTTCACCTTCAAATAAAAGTCGACATCTAGCATGATATTCGCACCTTAGCATCGCCTGAATAATCAAAACATTACAATAATACATTTGAATCATTTCAGATCCAGTTAATCGAGTGTATATATATATATATATATAAAACACATATATATGGCTGTCAGCTCGCATTAGCACACAGAAGAAGAGTAAAACCAGGAAATGATGATGGTTACTGCTGAATGTTTCAGTCATGACACGCCCGACATCACTACCTCTAGTTAGGGTGCATCTGAAACTCTACATCACTACCTCTAGTTAGGGTGCATCTGAAACCCTACATCACTACCTCTAGTTAGGGTGCATCTGAAACCCTACATCACTACCTCTAGTTAGGGTGCATCTGAAACCCTACATCACTACCTCTAGTTAGGGTGCATCTGAAACCCTACATCACTACCTCTAGTTAGGGTGCATCTGAAACCCTACATCACTACCTCTAGTTAGGGTGCATCTGAAACCCTACATCACTACCTCTAGTTAGGGTGCATCTGAAACCCTACATCACTAACTCTAGTTAGGGTGCATCTGAAACCCTACATCACTACCTCTAGTTAGGGTGCATCTGAAACCCTACATCACTACCTCTAGTTAGGGTGCATCTGAAACCCTACATCACTACCTCTAGTTAGGGTGCATCTGAAACCCTACATCACTACCTCTAGTTAGGGTGCATCTGAAACCCTACATCACTACCTCTAGTTAGGGTGCATCTGAAACCCTACATCACTACCTCTAGTTAGGGTGCATCTGAAACCCTACATCACTACCTCTAGTTAGGGTGCATCTGAAACCCTACATCACTAACTCTAGTTAGGGTGCATCTGAAACCCTACATCACTAACTCTAGTTAGGGTGCATCTGAAACCCTACATCACTACCTCTAGTTAGGGTGCATCTGAAACCCTACATCACTACCTCTAGTTAGGGTGCATCTGAAACCCTACATCACTAACTCTAGTTAGGGTGCATCTGAAACCCTACATCACTACCTCTAGTTAGGGTGCATCTGAAACCCTACATCACTACCTCTAGTTAGGGTGCATCTGAAACCCTACATCACTACCTCTAGTTAGGGTGCATCTGAAACCCTACATCACTACCTCTAGTTAGGGTGCATCTGAAACCCTACATCACTACCTCTAGTTAGGGTGCATCTGAAACCCTACATCACTACCTCTAGTTAGGGTGCATCTGAAACCCTACATCACTACCTCTAGTTAGGGTGCATCTGAAACCCTACATCACTACCTCTAGTTAGGGTGCATCTGAAACCCTACATCACTACCTCTAGTTAGGGTGCATCTGAAACCCTACATCACTACCTCTAGTTAGGGTGCATCTGAAACCCTACATCACTACCTCTAGTTAGGGTGCATCTGAAACCCTACATCACTACCTCTAGTTAGGGTGCATCTGAAACCCTACATCACTACCTCTAGTTAGGGTGCATCTGAAACCCTACATCACTACCTCTAGTTAGGGTGCATCTGAAACCCTACATCACTACCTCTAGTTAGGGTGCATCTGAAACCCTACATCACTACCTCTAGTTAGGGTGCATCTGAAATGGTACCCTATTTCAGAAACAGTGCTCTACTCTCAACACGTTCCTATGGGAATAGGAAGGGAGCCACACCTAGTGTTCATAGTGAATGGGGATTGGTCAGTGTTCATAGTGAATGGGGATTGGTCAGTGTTCATAGTGAATGGGGATTGGTCCGTGGTCATAGTGAATGGGGATTGGTCAGTGTTCATAGTGAATGGGGATTGGTCAGTGTTCATAGTGAATGGGGATTGGTCAGACTCTGTGGATGGGGATTGGTCAGACTCTGTGGATGGTGATTGGTCAGACTCTGTGGATGGTGATTGGTCAGACTCTGTGGATGGTGATTGGTCAGACTGTGGATGGTGATTGGTCAGACTCTGTGGATGGTGATTGGTCAGACTCTGTGGATGGTGATTGGTTTATCTGGAAGAAGTGTAATCGTAGGAGAAATGCTCGTCTGGTCTGAAGCCGAAGCCGGTGGCCGGGCGACTCGATGTCCCCGTAGTCAGGTCAAACCCGTCAGCTCCTCCACTGGAGAGAGACACACATACAGTATTCATTACAAATATTAGTTATCAATGTTTTAATGTTTTAATGTTATGTGTGTTAGGACGGGAGGGAAAAACAAGATGGCTCTCACACTGTATCCGGTGTGTGTGTGTGTGTGTGTGTGTGTGTGTGTGTGTGTGTGTGTGTGTGTGTGTGTGTGTGTGTGTGTGTGTGTGTGTGTGTGTGTGTGTGTGTGTGCGCGTGCGCGTGTGTGTGTGTGTAAACCAGGAGGATATCAGAAGAAAGGAGATGTGACACAGTGATGTTACGGTCAATCAAGACGTGCTCCCACGGCTACAATCACACCACCGCTATGGCAACCAAGCCTCCCAGCCTTATGTTAGACCCTATCCTCCAAGGTGTTAGACCCTATCCTCCAAGGTGTTAGACCCTATCCTCCAAGGCGTTAGACCCTATCCTCCAAGGTGTTAGACCCTATCCTCCAAGGCGTTAGACCCTATCCTCCAAGGTGTTAGACCCTATCCTCCAAGGCGTTAGACCCTATCCTCCAAGGTGTTAGACCCTATCCTCCAAGGTGTTAGACACTATCCTCCAAGGTGTTAGACCCTATGTTAGACCCTATGTTAGACCCTATCCTCCAAGGTGTTAGACACTATCCTCCAAGGTGTTAGACCCTATGTTAGACCCTATCCTCCAAGGTGTTAGACACTATCCTCCAAGGTGTTAGACCCTATGTTAGACCCTATGTTAGACCCTATCCTCCAAGGTGTTAGACCCTATGTTAGACCCTATCCTCCAAGGTGTTAGACCCTATCCTCCAAG